>NC_091164.1:3219056-3246556 GCF_040958095.1 Procambarus clarkii
CCTCAGTACAGCCTAGTTTTCTCTTATTTTGTCTTTATATGTTCCATTTTTATATATTTTTTTTTATTTAATTCGCGTTGGTTATGGAGTAATTGATTGGGAGGGGTGGGGGGGGGGGGTTGTTAGTAATCAAATCAAATGTTTATTCAGGTTAGTAATCTGAATGTTTCAAATGTTTATTCAGGTTAGTACATACAAATAAGATGAGTTACAAACATAATGTTGGATTTCTAGAAAGGGCTAGTACATACAATGTCTAAATCCACTAATTTCTTAGTAGTTTGTAATTCTTCGCCGCACCTATCCTCGTTCGTGGTGGGACAGGAAACTTGTAGTCGTGGGATGTATGTATAGAATCTCAGATTGAAGACAACTTTTCGAGAGCCTCTTCTGTAAATTTTTTTTTTTTTTGAGATATATACAAGAGTTGTTACATTCTTGTACAGCCACTAGTACGCGTAGCGTTTCGGGCAGGTCCCTGGAATACGATCCCCGCCGCGAAGAATCGTTTTTTCATCCAAGTACACATTTTACTGTTGCGTTAAACAGAGGCTACAGTTAAGGAATTGCGCCCAGTAAATCCTCCCCGGCCAGGATACGAACCCATGACATAGCGCTCACGGAACGCCAGGCGAGTGTCTTACCACTACACCACGGAGACTGTAAATTGTAAATTGTAATCCTTGTTATAAGTGCGTTCGTAATGCTTCTTGTTAAGTTTGGGATCAATCCCTTAAAATGCCTCGCAAATAATCCAGTGGAAAGTAACGGGATTTATATGCACTTTAAACTAATATTATCTCCTCTGGCACCTGGGAAACATGGCTGATGTTAAATTTGTTTTGTTTTTTCCGTCCGACGCAGTTTGCATGTTTGCTCAATAAGTCAGGTAGTTGCGCATATGTGAACGAATGAGCATAATTATTAAACGATAAATCCCTGACAAGCAAATTGTTGAAAGTTATAAGTTTGACCTCAGTGGTGAGGTGATAAGCCGCCAGCCAGCCAGCCAGCCTGCCAGAGGCATGGGGCTCCACTCAGCATGCAAATGAACGCTGTTGGTGTGACTGGTGACCTTGCAGGGTGGCGGGGGTGTGGTGGGGTGCCACCATCACCTCAGCAGGAGGCGGTGAGGACAACAACAAAAAAATCATCATACCTCTTTGTGTAGTGGTGACCACATTGCTGCAGTGAAGGGCCACTATCGTCCCTGCAGGGGGTATAGTGAGGGTGTTGGGTGATACTGAAGGTGAGCCCACCAACACATGGTGAAGTGTGGGAGATAGTGATGGTGAGCCACACACATGTGAAGTGTGGGAGATAGTGATGGTCCAACAACTGACACCAGCTTGTGAATGACAAGCGGAATATGGGTGTCTGTGATGATGGAGACTCCCGAGGGTCATAGAGGAAGATGGCATGTGTCATCTTGTGGTTATCTTGAGACGATTTCGGGGATTAGCGGCCCGGTCCTCGACCAGGCCACCTTTTTGTTACCCCTAAGAAGCAGCCTGTAGCAGCTGTCTAACTCCCAGGTACCTATTTACTGCTAGGTGAACAGGGGCATCAAGGTGAGACTGATAATTTGTTTGCGCCTCCACCGGGGATCGAACCCGGAACTTAAGGACTACGAATCCCGAGCGCTGTCCACTCGGCCGTCAGGCCCCTTGATGTCAACAATGATTGCATAAAACTATCTTTTGTCAATTTTATTTTTCCAATGTAAATGTTGATACAGACATCAACAGATGTTCTAGAGCACAGTGCTCTGCGTCCCCCGAGTGGCCAGAGACGGTTGGGCACGTTTCCTTTCACCTGATGCACCTGTTCAGCCGGCAGTATATAGGTACCCCGGAGTTGGACAACTGGTTTGAGTTGCATCATTACGGTCACTAGTACTAGGCCTCGCAGGCTTCCTGTTCTTGACTACAAGAAACCAAGTCATTGTTAATTGTAGCTTATCAACATTGTCATATGTAATACTAACCAACGATAACCAGTCATATGTAATACTAACCAACGATAACCAGTCATATGTAATACTAACCAACGATAACTAGTCATATGTAATACTAACCAACGATAACCAGTCATATGTAATACTAACCAACGATAACCAGTCATATGTCATCTACCTGGGATAATGCTGACCGACTCTTGTGTAGACTTAGAAAGCTGATTTTTGTTCACCTGGTTCTGGCATTTGATACAACTTGAATGACGAACAATATTAACCCCCCCCCCCCTCCCCAGGGCAAGATTGTGCTTTGTAAATAGAGGAAGATTGCTTTTAACCCAGTAAGGAATACTTTTTTCTTTTTTAAGTTACGGCCAGCATTATTATAGGCGATAGTTAAGATGGGCGCGGTTATGGCGGGTCTCTTACGTAAGTAATGTGAGGGTCGAGGGGGGAGATACTGGAGGGAAGATGAGGTAAAGTTGATGGAGGGAATGGAGGGTGTTGGAGAGGAGGGATGGAGGGGGGGGGGGTGAGAGAGGGGGGGTAGGGGTGAATCCTGGCGCCACCACCCCTCACCGTCTGGCAGCTATCCAGCACCAGGGGGGGGCGCCGCGCCACCACCAAGGGGGGCGCCGCGCCACCACCTAGGGGGGCGCCGCGCCACCACCCCCCCCCCCAAACACTGAACTGGGATATTTTCCATCCATGTTTCCCAAATTTTCCCTTTCATGTCATAGCCAAAAAATGTGAATATAGTGTTAAGTGACAAAGGGGGACACTTGTGTAGAGTGAGCGTGGTGGATGTATGGTCTTGTAGTGACATACATTAAAGAATCAGGCGGGTTAGGCCGGTATGACCATAGCCAATACTAAGCATTACATTGGATGCGCTTTCCAGGGTTTTATTGAAAAAATAAATAAATGAGCGACCGAAAGACTTAAGAGGATTAATCTAGTAATCCGATCTGGATTACTCTTGCGGCACTGTGAGTGACCAAGATGTTACGACCTCCTTGATAGACATGGTGTGTGTGTGTGTGTGTGTGTGGAGCCTTGAAGTGATGGCTATGGCGTGCACTGTCCACACCGTGTGCTGGCACTAGTGGTGCCACCCTCTCTGCCACCCACTGACAACACCGGCAGGTTTGCCATTCGTCCAGGTTGTTGGTGGCAGCATGTGGCGACGCGGCCCAATTGTGGATGCACCACCACCTCCACCAGTAGTAGTGACACGTAACCTCGAACACGTGTGTGACGAGGCACGTGCGAGGCAGGTGACGTCCGCCACGTGACCCCAGCACCCGCCCACCAGCGTCATGACCCTCATCGTGCCGCGGGGCAAGGACGCCCTCTCCACCACCACCACCACCAATGATGGCGCCGATAGCGGCTGCCTGGCAGGGTCTCCTGGCGATGCCAAGGAAGACGGGCGTCACCTGAGCGAGGGATACCTTGCCACGCAGCTCAAACGCCTCTCCCTCCCGGATATCGTTGCTTGCAAAAGCGTTGGAGGCAGCGATACCCAAACGTCAGCCCGCGTCCGCACCGTTAGTTTACATAAACCAAATATGAAACAAGAGAGCGGTCTTTGTGGGAGCGAATCTGAGCATAACGGAAGTAGCGAGTGCGATAGGGATCGGACAGTGAATATCAGTAGTCCTGAGTCAGTGTTACTGTGTGAAGGAACCATAAGTGAGTGTAGAGTGAGCGTGGACTCTATTACAAATTGTGTTGATGAATGTGAGAGGGATGAGGGGCTGGAGGGACCTGCTATCATCACTATCCCTCAGGTTCTTCAAGCAACCCAAATAAACATTGAGTGTCATCAGCCTCATGTGCCAAGCGAACGCATTCCTCAGGCAGACCAAACAAACAGCCTGACGGTGCAGGAGGCAGTTTGCTTTGGAGGAGGCAGCAGCAGCAGCAGTTCGACGAGTCCTGACGTCACCGAAACATTAGACCAAACCCATCCTCCGGTCTCGGGAAAGTGGAGTGAAAACGGAGCCGTAGATGGAGGTTGTGTTGGACTTTTGGGACCCTCGGGTAATGGTGGCGAGGAGAAGAGTGATGACAACAATGGGGCAAGTTCAAAAGTTAACGATGACTTGGGTAATAACTTAAGCGGCGAGCATAACTTGAGTGGCACACGAGACCCGACCCGAGGAAGGGAAAGTGGCACAGGTAGTAGTGGTGAAGGTCGTAGTGACACACACCATGTGAAAAACAATGTAATAATAGGAACTGGCCTGAGTGATAAATTTATTCCGAGTGAAAGTGACTCCGGAGGCCCAGAAACACTTCATCAGGCAGGGCACGATGGGCCGCTGAAGGATAACAAGGAAGAGGATGATTTTAGCGCAACGAAGCAGAAAATAAATATTCTTCGGCAAAATTTTCTTTCGTCTCTGTCTACGGATGATGATGATGGTTGTGATTCCCCTGACTTTGTGGTTTTGCCTCACCATGTAGATACCAATTTTCAGATAGTTGAAGAGTCAGCCCAAGGAGGAAGAAGCACAAGTGAGGAGGGAGTCGTTGAGGCACTAGAGATCCCAGGCTGCGAGGGCGGTAATGGGGGTGATTTGCAGGAGGAAGTAGTGAACAAGAAGGCGGAGGTGTCAAGTGCCGAGGTTGAAGTGCCTGTTGGTGTCACTGTTATATCAACAGTGGCGGCGACCCCCACACATAACGAACCTCACCGCTTCTCTACATCTGTTCTGGAAACCCCAAACCATGACGCTACCCTTCAAGACGACAGTCCCGTCGAGACCGTGGGAAAGGTGGGTGTAGAATCTCGTCTTGTGTCGAGAGACAATTCCATGACAAGTTCTGTGGAAGACGAGACTCCGAGGAGTGGTCAGGTCGCTATACAAGACGCTCAAGTTTCTGCCGGTGTGGCGATGGATCTCGCCAGTGGAAACTTAAGGCTTGGCTATGATCTTTCAGCCGAAGACCAGCTGGAAGATAGTAGCATAGTCAATTATAGTCCTTTGGCCCTGCATCATACCCCCCCTATTGCCCATCTGCCGCCCACACCACCCTGCTCGCCACCCACTCTCTCCTCCTCCCCACTTGCCTCCATTCCACTTGGGCAAGCGGAATATACTATACAATCCACATACTTAAAAGGCCAATCCACAAATTGCGTTAATCTGCTGATGCACCAGTCCAGAAAGCACAGACGACTGCACAGACTGCGGACACCTGATGCGACAGTGGGCTCGCCCCTCAGGAACATCCAGCAGGAAGTAGAGAGGCAGACGGGGAGTGACTGCGAGACCCACCCACCCGCGCAACCGCCCCAGCAACATGGAAACCCACACGTGCAGCTCCTCGCCGCCAACGCTCATTGCGGAACGACGAACCAGTTGTGTCACCCGTCTCCGCAGTCACTGGAGGGAGGCGCCGGGGACCACCAGGAGCCCGGGGGCACAGAGGAAGACGCTCAACGACACCACCCTGGCCAGACTAGTGAGTGCGACAGCCGCCGCTTAGACGGCTCAGAAGAGCCGTCTTGCCACGCCGACGTGCCTAGAGGGCCAACCAAATACAATACACTAGAGGGAAAATGTGTTGGTGAAAGTGAACGTGCTAGTAAAAACGTCATTGTATTAGAACCCGCAGTGACCAGAGCGGAGCAAACTACCAAATATTTAATAGATTTACGTACTGGCGATGGTGGATGCGATGGAGAAAACCAAAGAAAAGGTCCGAGTGCTACCTCGCCCTTAAACAACTCTTTGTCAAAAGGAGGAGCGACGCCAGCAACGAACGAGTCTAATTGTGATATTAGAGTGTGCGAGTCTAGGCTCGCGACCGCAGGCGGTGCTAGTGACACTGACAATGTTTTTGAAAGTGAATCGTGTTGTAGTGACGGTTCGTGTCGAGACCATATCAATTTTGAGCACGAAGAAAACGTTTATAATAATGAGTATGATATAGAACAGAAAAACAGGTTACGAGAAGCGTGTAAGGACATAGCACGTGCCCTGAACGCCCTTCCCTGCCCGATTCCTCAGGATGACATGGTGGGACTCCGAGCGACGATCCTGTCACCCACTCCTAGGCTACAATACCGGGACCAGGAGGTGGAGGCTCACCTCTCTGACTCGGAGGAGCAGCCGGAGGTGGAGAGGCTGCAGGTGCGCGTGAGGAGTACAGGCACCAGCACGGCTTCAGATGATGAACGAAGGAGCAGTCTCTATGATAACTGCGGCATGAACGACAACTCGTGCGAGTGTGGCCACTGTCACGTCAGTGTCGCGGAAGAGCGCACCAAACAGTCTGACATGCCTCCCGTCATCATGGACAAGTTTACGGGCACTAAACGCCCCGAGAAGAAGCGGTACAGCTGTGGCAGTGAACACGACACCAGTGATTACGACCAGGAGGACGAAGGCTTCAGAACAGACGCAGGGGAAGGTTGTCGTACTGACGAGTTCGATCCGGTAACGACATCCGACGACAACGATTATGACGACGATTACTGTCAGACAGATGATTGTGGTGAAGAGTGTGATTACTGCAGTGGCGACGACGCCGAAGACGAAGGGGAAGACACTTGTTATTTCTGCAAGCACAACCAGAGTCTCAGTCCTGTGTGCAAGCATCCCGGGGTCATAACAAATGGTATTCTCAAGTCGTTCAGCGCCCGACGATCTCAGGAAAAGGAGGCAGTACGACTACCTCGTCAGAGGTCGCTGGCCCTTCAAGCGGCCATACAGCGTCGCAGACTCACTCGTCAAGGACTAGTGGCTATTAGGGAATCTAGCATCACGAGCGACGAACTTCCGGAGTCAGAGGAGGAACGCTCCAACGACGGCAGCAACTGCGATATATCGAGCAGCTGGAAGTTCGGTTTGTGTCGTGACATTGCGGCGTCTAGGGACTCCACCCTACGCAGCGTCCGCAGTGTCAGAAGCTCGTCATCTTTACCTGTGGTTAAAGAAAGACAGAGAAATAAAGAGAAATCCAATTCCCTCCCCGGAGCAAACTCTCGGTCTTTAGCGAGTGACCTGTCTGTAAGACAAACATCGGCAGCAGCGACGCCTCAACGACAGATCTCTACATCAGAAGACGAATCTGGCTCACACGGTTCCCTACCTCGTCTGCCGCCCCGTCCTCCCCGCGCCCCCCGCATGCGGCCTCCACTAACACCCAGCCCGCCTGCGGGAGCCCCCGCCTCCCCCAGCAGCCCCCGCCCAGCGATGGGTGTGCTGGGGCTGCAGCAGCAGAGGTCGCCGGGAACACCTCGAGCGCTGCACATCTCAGGCCTGCCCGTGGCGCCGCGCACCGTGGCGCCACGCAGCCCCAGTAACCCTAACCCCCCATACGGGTTCCCGGGAGCGGGCACGGCGCTCCTGTGTCCCGGCAGCCCGGGGTTATCGGGGCGGACCACGCCTTCCCCCGGGGCCGCCGACGGGCCTCCCCCTGCGTCTCCCCGTATCAACAGCCGGGCGGGGGCGCTGGTCACCCGCAATTTTTCCATCAGTGACGACGAGGGTGGCGGGCGGTGGACCGGTGGGCGGCGTCACGTGACCATCACCCGGCACGAGAGCGTGTATCGGGAGGTGGCGGAGAAGGGCTACCACCTGCCCCCAGGATCACCTGTCGACCCCTACTGGCTCACCTGGGTTAGTAACATTATTCACTTGTATTCTATATCCTGCCTCGGGTGCATTGCCACCAGAGGATAGCCATTTACACGAGAGTAGTCATGTACATTATGCATGTTGAGACGTGTTTTGATGTAACGAAAGAAGCGACCGTGGCCCGGGATCGAGGCTCGAATAACTGTGAAGACTCCCGAGGGCAGAGTCGAGGTGCACGCCTATACGGATGATTAAGAAAAACTTGTAATCATTGTCTTGGAGCCCGGGTGTGCACCGCTGGCTTTCATGCTGCGACAACTCTCTTTGAAACCCCACCTTAAACTGTAATTTAACGCTCCCTCATGTTGCGTCTTGCCAAGCCGCTATGGAACAACAACCATTTTTGCTTTAATACAGAACGAGTTGAACGTGATTACCACTTGACCTATTCACTCTTATGTGGGAAAGCTGATCCATCAAATACGGTAAGTAAGGTTAATGTAGTATTGCCTGTAATAATAATAATAATAATAATAATAATAATTTTTCTCCTGCGTCCCACTCCAAAATCCTTATCCTGATCCCATCCCAGTGCTATATAGTCGTAATGGCTTGGCGCTTTCTCCTGACAGTCCCCGTCCCTTCCTGCAGGAAATAAAGGCTGAACAAATAACCCGTTAGGTGTGGGAAGCTGTCAAGTGTGTTTTAACAGGCAGAACTTGACTAGAACCAATCGGCTCCGATGACACGTAATGTTATGGTGGGTGAGGAAAGAGCCATTGTGCCAGCAAGATCACACACATACATCAGGGCCGGAGGTCGGCCGGTAACGGAGGGTTCTTCAACACGACCTTGGTAGACAAAAGCTTTATTTCGTATTGTATTTCATAGATTGATAAGACAAAGAACCATTATTTTCACCACACAATAGCAAAGATATTAATAACAAACGTGTTGGAAACGTGTACTGGTCGTGAGACCAAAGGTTGAGAAGCCCCCCCTTCCCCCCCCCCCTGATTCTCGTGGGGGGGGGGCGTGTGGAATGTATAGGAAGTGTGGGATGTAGGGAGGAGGCGGCGACCCTTTGATGATGATGATTTCAGATTCAGCTACTCGGAACAACAAGTTCCAAGTAGCACGGACTATGGTGAGCCCGTAGTGGACTTACCTGGCACAGGAGTGGGGCTGTAACTTGATCTGGGGACCCCTTAATGGCCTTTCGTTATGAGGAACTGGGGTGAGATGAGGTAACAGCTGGTCCTGCACGGGTGGTGAGGCACACCACCCCCGCCTCCAGTTGCGAGGCGGGACCAAAGAGCCGGAGCTCAACCCCCGCAAGCACAAATAGGTGAGCACACAGCTCAGGTCCTGCACGGGTTTGTCAGGTGTGTGTAGACCAGCAGGTGTAGGCATGCATGCGCACGCTCCCGTGCAGAGGAGCATGCGCCCAAACACAGCATTATATGGCTCCACATGCTCTCACTTCCACACAGTCATATCTTCCACTTTATCGACCATTCCTTCTCACCATCCTGGTTGATACCTGGTTGATACCTGGTTGATGGGGTTCTGGGAGTTCTTCTACTCCCCAAGCCCGGCCCAAGGCCAGGCTTGACTTGCCCGTTGACTTGTGAGAGTTTGGTCCACTAGGCTGTCTTGCTCCTAACTCCTTTCCTACCCGTCCCGGAAGCCAAGACTTTATAAATTTGTTAGAAAAGCTTGAACAGATAAGGGAAAATAATATGAAACTATATGTCCCATGCGCAGTGATAAAGCTGAATAATAGCGGACATTTAGGAAGGAAATATAAGTTTTTAAGCATTTGACAAACACGGCTGAAGTGTTTTGGTCTCACGTCTAAAGTACATATTGTGCCAAAGGCTGATTTTTGAGACTTAAAATACTAGCAAGACGCCCACAAAAGGGAAACTAACTATTGTTCCACCTGCTCTTGCCCAACCACTTGGGCTGGACGGTAGAGCGACGGTCTCGCTTCATGCATGTCAGCGTTCAATCCCCGACCTTCCACAAGTGATTGGACACCATTCCTTTCGCCCCGTCCCATCCCAAATCCAGTCTTACCTGGGACGCGGTCGGGTCAAGATACCTGCTCCGCACCTTCCCCCCCCCCTCCCCCCATGCTGGGTACTGAGATGGAGACTCAGTCACCAGAAGACATGGCTACTTCTCACGGCGTTATTAACATGGACTCTGAAAGCAGCCAGTCAGACGAGGAGGGCGTGTTTCAAGAAGTTCTGACAAGGAATAAGAAGAAACGAAGAAGACAGGAGGCAAGGCGTAGTGTGGACAGTAATACACTTAACGGAAACGATAAAAGAATGAAGAACGACGCCGAGACTGATGCAGACAAACGGACGGAACGATGTCAGGAAGGTGAGGATCAGCGGAGATGGAGGCTTCTCTTCCCTGCCTCATGCACGCTGGCCTATCATCAGAAGCTGCTGTGGACCGTCAAACTCGGAAGAGAACACCGCAAGTTCGAGCCCCTGCTGAAGGAAGGTGTAAACAGACCTTACTTAACGGTAGGTTCTATGGAGGCAGTGGAGTATCTTACCCAGCAAGGATACGATGGAATTCTTATGGAAATACCGGAGGGGAACGAGAAGCTGACGAAGGTAATTATCTATAAATACCCTCAGATTCTGGACCCCGAGTTTATACTCGACGACCAACGATTTGTGTGGGCCAAGCGTCACCTTATTAAAGGTGAAGCTAGGAGTCAGGTGGTGGCTCTAGTGAGAGGTGACGTACCCGAAAAAGTGTTCATCCCCGGGGCTGGCTACAGGCATGTAGCAAAGTATGTGGAAGAGCCCATAATATGCCTGAAATGCTGCAGATGGGGGCATAAATCCTGGAGATGTCAAAATGATCCACGATGTCGTTTTTGCGGAAAGTCTCACCTCTCTACTGTGTGTAGAAACAGACTGAATCTGGGTGAGAAAATAGTTCCCAGATGCTGCAACTGTGGAGGTGTTCACAATGCGAGCTCGGCTGTGTGTAGCAAGAGGCCGAGTATGGCTGTTCTCCGGCCGGTGAATGTTACAGAGCAAGCAAGAGCTCTTACCCAGACACCGGGAGCACAGCAAAACAGTCTGCCCCAAACAGTGCCAGTGAACCGGACGAATGCGTGGGTAAAGGAGTCACCTTTACTTAGGCAGGCTCCAGCAACAAGCAGCCACGCCACCACTCAGGACTCCGGCAGTGACAGTGTAACGGTGAGTGAAGTGGCTACTGTGGCTCAGAGAGAGGGTCATAATAATATGGTCAAGGAAGTGTGGGCTGAACTTAAAAAAGTTGGTGAGTTCCTCCAAAATCTGGGGCAGAGAATCGAGTCCATCGAGGCTAAATTAAACGTTCAGGAGGTCAAGGAAAATCACAAAACGGTGAAGGATAATCAGGATATAGTGGTTGAGGACAAAGATGAAATATTGAGTGATGAAATGAAGGAAAGTGAAGTGTGTGTGAATGATGGTAGTCGTAGTGAAAGGAAGAACCCTATAATTACACATAAAATGAAGGAATCATTTGGGCCAATAATGGACATCTCAGGGCTGAAAAAATCTCTTGAGAATCGCAATGTCGCTTTTACTGGTGAACTTGGGAGGAGGTGGGAGATGTTATACAAGGTATGGCTATCATTTAGTGAACTTATTGGGGATGACTTAGGCAATGAATTGATTAATAATGGATCACCCTAGACTGAAAGTGTTGTCATGGAATGTTAATGGTTTGAGAAACAGGGTTACAGATGTTCATTGTTATGTGATGGGAAATGATATTGATGTTGTAGCTCTCCAGGAGACAGGGGATAGGAATGAAGGATTATTGAAATTAAATGGCTATAAAGGGTTTCACCTCTTCGCTGCAAATAACATCAGAGGCACGTCGATTTATGTTAAGAACTCCATACCAGCAGAGTTAGTAGAACCGCCATCAAAAACGCAAGGTATAGAGAGTGTTTGTGTTAAATTATCATTAAGGGAAGGGGAATTTATTGTAGTTAATTTGTATGTATCCAGGAACTGCTTCGACGCTAACTATTTACCTGACTGCATTTATACTAATCCTTCACTGGTCATTGGGGACCTTAATGCTCGGCACACAAGCCTTGGGACAGTGGGTAGTATTAATGCTAATGGGGTCAAGTGGTTACAGTTTCTACAAGATCATCCAGATACCTGTCTATTGGGAAACAATGAACCAACTCACATCAAGGGAGGACGGCTTGACTATGCCTGCGTTTTAAACTCTCAGGGGATTATGGGGGAGGCTCGGGTTGTTCGGGAACTACTTAGTGACCACTTTGCCTTGAACGTTGAATTACCACTGGGGAAAAAACAAGTCCACTTTCAAAGGAAAAGGCTAAATATTAAGAAAGATATGAAAAATTATTTTATTCAAAATATGGGAGATTGGTATCAACATTACACGCCGCTCTGCGTTGATAGTTTTTACGAGGACATGGTCGTGAACATAGAGAAATTAGTACAGAGGGAAAATAACGGGGGCAGGGGAAGCAAGACGCACGGACCTAAGAAATTTAAATATTCCAATGATCAGCAAGTCAAGGGATGGGAGAGAATGCTACGGGGTGCGCATAAAGCATGGTTAAAAAATGGAAGGAGGGATGAAGAGAAAAATACAATGTTGGAAGTGGCTAGGGAATGCAGTCAGGTGAGGAAGGAGGCGCGGGACAGATACTGGCAAGACTTTGCTCAGGCCATTGGTAATACTAAGAACCTTAAAGACATATGGAGAGCAGTAAATAAAGTCAGGGGTTGTAAGACTAAATTCATTGCTCACTCAGATCCAGGGAAAGTTGCTAATGAGTTAGTAGATAAATGGGCAAGTGCTGCTGGTATGGAGTCCTTACCTGCAGACACGAGAGTCACCATTGAGTCATGGGAAAATATTAGAAATGGAGTAACTTTATGTGCCTTAAATACAAGATCTATAGCATGCACTGAGATAACCCACGATGAGCTACTGGATGCTATAAAAAGTGGCAGCTCCACTGCTCCGGGAAAAGATGGAGTAACGTATGACATACTTAATTATTTAGCCGGTATGAAACCTAATCCCTTACTTGATTTGTTTAATATGAGTTATAGAGAGGGAAAGTTACCAAGAAAATGGAAAGAGGCTGTCATCATTCCTATCCCTAAGTCAAACGGAGGCTACAGACCTGTCTCCTTAATATCCTGCTTTTGTAAAATGATGGAAAGGATTTTGTTAAATAGGCTACTCTACCTTGTAGGTGATAACATGTCCAATAATCTCTTTGGTTTTATCAAAGGCAAAAGTACTGCGGATTGTCTCTTAAAGTGTTTGTCTAATGTAGATGACAATTGTAGAGTTTTTGTTGATCTACAAGGAGCGTTTGATAAAGCCAATGGGGAAGTAATCTTATACGAATTAGCCAATCTGGGAATAACAGGGAGATTGCTACACTGGATAAGGGATTACCTGCAAGGCAGAAAAGGTCAGGTGTATTACCAGGGATACATGTCTGAGGAACGGAGGTTTCAGTTAGGTACCCCACAAGGGGGAGTATTAAGTCCCACCTTATTCAATGTATTAATGAACAGATTAGCATCAGAGATGTATCCTCCAGGGGTCACGACGATCATATATGCTGATGACATTCTTATACAAGGCACTTCTGGGAACAAAATTCAAGATGCTCTTAACATACTTGGTACAACCTGTCACAAGTTAGGCTTAGTTATAAATGCAGATAAAACCAAATACGAGTATAGGAAACGAAGAAATATAACACTTACTCTAAATGGTGTGGAACTGAGCCGTGTACAGAAGTACAAGTATCTGGGCATGTATGTTGGATACACATGTGAGAGTAAAAATGCTGAAATAAATCATATCAGCACCTTATGTAAAGCCCGTCTGCATCCTCTAAAAGCACTGGCTTTTTCTGGTAAAGGTGTTGGGGTACCTATCTTGCGGATGTTATACATAAGCACTGTTCGATCCCTGATAGACTACGCAGCACCCGTATTGTCTTACACAGGCCAAGGCAGAATTCAAAAAATAGAGCTGATACAGAACGAGGCTATGAGGATTATTCTTGGATGTCAAAGAAATGCAATGATTGAAATAATGAGAATGGAATTAAATTTACAGAGTGTGTGTGATAGAGTCCGTGACATTAACACTAGAGTATCTATTCGTTTCATGCGGAGAAAAGGAGGGGATAAGCTGTTTGAGAGCGTTCAGACCTGCTTGAGTGACGTACACACTTCCAGGAAACTGAGGGAGACTCGCTATACGAGAGGATTAGCTCATGACCTCAGGGAATACGACGTACTTGACTGCTGTAAACCCTCTCGAAAGTGTAATATGTCTGCTCCCTGGAAAGTACAGAAAATAGACGTCGAAATTGTACCCCTCAAGGTGAAAAAGATTCATCATGAACCGGGACAATTACGGTGTTTGTATGGAAGCATGATATCTCGGTTACCAAGAGGCAACAGTTTACATGTATATTGCGACGGGTCGGTGGCGGAGGATGGCAGGGCAGGGTGTGGTGTCCTAATAAGGGATTATACGGAGTTTGGGACTGTGGACAGGATAATTGAACTCCGGCTTAGTAATTATATATCATCCACACAAGCTGAACTGCAGGCCATTCTGGCGTGTTTGGAGGAAGTACGTCATGACGACAAAAATGTTTTTGTATTTGTCGATAGCCGAGGAGCACTGGAGTCCTTAAACAGTAGAAACCCAGTCTTCATGTCTATAGTGGAGGACTGTAAGAGAAGAATAACTGAGATACAGCTGAAAGGTTATAGTGTGAAATTCATGTGGATTCCATCTCATGTTGGAATAGTGCTTAACGAGGTGGCGGATGACTTGGCCAAACGTGCCACATCAAAACCACAAGTTGACATCGAATGTGAATTCACAATGAGACAAATAAGAAGCAAAATCAGAAATATTCAGGCACAGGCGGGAGTGGAGAGGAGAGAGATAATGTATGAGAGTAGTCAAACCATGCAACACTACATGTATGTGAGTCAAAACACCCATTTCACTTATGGTAAAAGGAGAAATGCTTGGAGTGACTCTGTGTACATGCGGCTCAGGCTTGGGTACAAATATTACTGGGAATATGGGATAGATGTTCATGGTAATGACACGAAGTGTAAACTATGTGGTATGTTAAGGTCTCACACCCTTGCCCATTATATTCTTGATTGTCCGTTGATTAGTGTATATAGAAACACTGAGATAAGGACTGTTCCTGAACAAATAGCCTGGATGTGTCACAACGGAAAGGTTGATGATATTCTTGAGAGATATAAGAATTTTGCACCAAGATTGTAATATTTTGTTGAATTATCTGCAGGTGTCTTGCAAATTGTCTATACAGTATACCTAGGTCATAAAAGTATTTGTGTGTACGTCTGATACCATACTCCTTGTGAGGGAGGAAATGTATATTTTTACCTCTCAGAATGTTTGGTAATATGTTTATTTGTGATGTGTGTCTATGTATATATTAACACGTTGTACTGAACGGGGTGAGAATAGCTTGAGCTACCTCATCCCTTTGTGTGTATTTTACCTCAATAAACTTATTTCAATTTCAATTTCAATTTCAATCCCAAATCCTTACCCTGACCCCTTCCTGATTCCCTCCCTGCTGCTCTTCCGGGCGCCGACTTTTGATAATTACTTAATTTTCGGTTACTTTCTGTCGTTCTGGAAAGCATTACGCTGGAGATCAATAAACCCGGAGACTTCTTGTAGATAGCAAGTCTTATAGGCCTCTTTCCTCCCCCCCCCCCCCCCCCCCCGACCCCAGCCACCGAGGGGTGGGCGGGGCCAGACAACACATCATGCGTCTGGCAGCGGGGCGGTCACGGCGCCAGGACAGTTGCTGGATATCAACTCGATATCGACTACGGTACATACTATATACACACACCCAGACCCAGTGACCTCACACAGCCCCGCTCCTGTGCCAGGTTAAGTCCACTACGGGTTCACCATAGCCCGTGCTACGTGGAACATTTGTTCTGAGTAGCTGAATCTAAAAACACCACCAACAGTGACCTCAAACTCGTCACCTTGGGATCGCATAATCGGCAAGCAGTTCCCGGAGTCACGGTGGTTCATTTGTCTATTTCCGATACTATAGATTCATCTTAAAATAATGAAACAGAAAACGCTGTAAAAGACAAAATTACGTACCTCTGTTCCAAAAAAAATAATGAAGACTTCTAACTACATAACAGTTTTGTTGATGTTCCGTTAGGCATTTTATGCATAATTACGGACTAAAAGCAATGCTAATATCATTATGTACTTCGTCATAACTAAATGAACCAAGACATTCCTGCCATAGATATAAAAAAACTTCATTGCCACAGAATTGCCGCAAATAAAATCACAAAATATAATCTATTTCCGTATGATTTACAAGTTGTCTCGGGGAACTTGAGCATTTACGTAAAAAAAAAAAAAAACAGCATAATAAAAACAGACGCTACCCTGCGTCTGGGATGCTCCCGGACGCAGGTTCGAATCCTCATCACGGCCCTTGTGGATTTGTTCATTTGATGCATCACGGTATTGTGATTTCTGTGTGTAGTGTAGAGCATAACCCCGGGCCATCAAAGCCCTGATTGCGTGTAATCACCATACATCAAATCCCTGATTGTGTGTAATCACCATACATCAAAGCCCTGATTGTGTGTAATCACCATACATCAAAGCCCTGATTGTGTGTAATCACCATACATCAAAGCCCTGATTGTGTGTAATCACCATACATTAAAGCCCTGATTGTGTGTAATCACCATACATTAAAGCCCTGATTACGTGTAATCACCATACATTAAAGCCCTGATTGCGTGTAATCACCATACATTAAAGCCCTGATTGTGTGTAATCACCATACATCAAAGCCCTGATTGCGTGTAATCACCATACATCAAAGCCCTGATTGCGTGTAAACAAAGCTTTTTAAGAGTTTTAACCACAGGAGGGAGGCTGGACCACTGGTGGTGGTTGGAGCGAGTGGTGGTGGTGTTTACCCAGTGGGAGTGCTCTACAGCGCTATGCTCTACCCACGCCTGTTGGGATAATGGTGATGGGTGTTGACGGAACAGCAGTGCTCTATAACCATCCTGTGAGCGGTATGAGCTACCGAGTCGTTACTTCACATCCTCCTGCAGGCGCACACGCCCACCCACCCACACGCCCACCCACACGCCCACCCTTTTCTCGGATATTAAGAAATAGAGACGCCTGCCCGACACGTTATGCGGGCGATGAGTCACAATAACGTGGCTAAAGTAAGTTGACCAGACCACACACTAGAAGGTGAAGGGACGACGACGTTTTGGTCCGTCCTGGACCCTTCTCAAGTCATTCTCACAATCGACTTGAGAATGGTCCAGGATGGACCGAAACGTCGTCGTCCCTTCACCTTCTAGTGTGTGGTCTGGTCAACAGACACATTATATTCGAGCACGCAGTACATCAGAGGCACAGACTATGTATTTTGGTGGGTGAGAACACAGAGCACAACACACACACTGCACGCCCATCACACTGTTACACCCACACGCCCATCACACTGTTACACCCACACGCCCATCACACTGTTACACCCACACGCCCATCACACTGTTACGCCCACACGCCCATCACACTGTTACGCCCACACGCCCATTATGCGCCCTCACACATTCCTGAGCCTGCTCGCCTTTTGGATTATAACATAAGTGATGAGATGACTTCGCTGGGGAACGGTCACTTCCTGTGCTTATGTGCTCACCTAAATGTACTTGTAGTGGAGCGCCTCATACATCCTGCCTCGACGCTCTTCTTCACCTGTTGTTGTTGTTGTTGTTATAGATTCAGCTACTCGGAACAAGTTCCAAGTAGCACGGGCTATGGTGAGCCCGTAGGGGACTTACCTGGCACAGGAGCGGGGCAAGTAGCACGGGCTATGGTGAGCCCGTAGGGGACTTACCTGGCACAGGAGCGGGGCAAGTAGCACGGGCTATGGTGAGCCCGTAGGGGACTTACCTGGCACAGGAGCGGGGCAAGTAGCACGGGCTATGGTGAGCCCGTAGTGGACTTACCTGGCACAGGAGCGGGGCAAGTAGCACGGGCTATGGTGAGCCCGTAGGGGACTTACCTGGCACAGGAGCGGGGCAAGTAGCACGGGCTATGGTGAGCCCGTAGGGGACTTACCTGGCACAGGAGCGGTGCCCTGATATTCACCTTCTTCCATTCCTTAAGTAGCCATGACTCTCTAACTTCACCTGATCTGGGTTCGATCAGGTGTATGGAAAGACAGCGCAGGTGCCTGTTCATGAATAAGTGCGCGTGCGTGTGTGCGTATTTCTTTACTCCTAGCTCGTAGCTTCCCAGTCTCTTCTCCCTCATATATCTTCTCACATTTACGCTAGAAATTTTACGGGCTCACCATAGCCCGTGCTACATGGATACTCCGTCCTGAATAGCTAAATCTTTAACAACAACAACAAACAGATAGAAATTGCCCACCTAGTTAGGTTCAGCAACCCTACCCCTAACCTGTTATCTGTTTACAAATCTTGCTTACAAAAAACTTTCTTCCTGACATGTCTCTTGAGACATTTGTCTCCCATCATAACGCTGCAATTTCCTAGATGGTATCTGGAGTTAGGCAATATTCTCCTATATTTGCACACAAGTCATCCCGTCTTCAGCCTCCCCATCTCTGACGCACCCAGAGGTATTCATTTGACTTTTTTTTTGCCTCATATCCTCATTTGACTCTTTACACGATGCGTGGGGACGAGTTATTAGTGATATTGATCAAGTTCAGTATTTCACTGTGAGATTATATCTTGTGTGCGGGTATTACATTGGCCGTTTTCCCATTACCTCTGGCAGTTTTCTAGTGTTTTAGTAAGTGTTCAAAACTGCAGCATGGATGTATACAGGTAATTTAAAACGGCAGCGTCTGGGATGCTCTCGGACGCAGGTTCGAATCCTCGTCACGGCCCTACCTTACCTTGAAGTGCTTCCGGGGCTTAGCGTCCCTGCGGCCCGGTCGTCGACCAGGCCTCCTGGTTGCTGGACTGATCAACCAGGCTGTTGGACGCGGCTGCTCGCAGCCTGACGTATGAGTCACAGCCTGGTTGATCAGGTATCCTTTGGATACCTGATTTTGTAGATTTGTGGATTTGTTCAGGTAATTGAAAGCCTCTACAATATTGATGCTTCCTGGTACTACTGAATATAAGCTCCGGTGCATTAGATGGGCTTGCTGTTTTTTCTTGAAGGGGGGGGGGGGTTAAGCTTAACCATAAACTTTTTTTTTGTTGTTGAGCACTCTAGAGTTCAAGGTGGTGATACCTGGTATGACCTTACCTGGTATGACCTTACCTGGTCCTACACACCTTGATGTATCTAGTGTGTAGCATCTCTCTTACTTTCTTGCTTGAGCTGAACAACCTTCCCACCCACTGGTGTGAAAGTGACACAGTCACCAGTAATTATATTTTCAATACATACTTTCAGAATTATTATTTCATATAATTTATAAAACAGTTGAGTTTTTTATTGGATTTCGTAACGGTAAATTTATTAAGATTAAGCCAACCAGGAGGTGGCACGGGCATGAATAGCCCGTAAACGTCGTAACGGTAGTTTGGTAAGCACCTTATAAAGTAATAGTGTTTACTTGGACATGTGAAGGGCAAGTGAGGTGGGGTCAACACCTGACCTCTAGTCTTACCTCACACGGAGGGAAGGAGAGGCATTTAGTAACGGTTGTTTAGTCCACCTTAGTAACTCCACGACGGGCTCACCATAGTCCGTGCTACTTCGAACTTTTGGTTCTAAGTAGCTGAATCTTAAACAACAACAACAGTCCACTTTTTTACGGACTCACCATAGCCCGTGCTACTTCGAACTTTTGGTTCTAAGTAGCTGAATCTTAAACAACAACAACAGTCCACTTTTATACGGACTCACCATAGCCCGTGCTACATGGACATCTCGTTCTGTATAGCTAAATCTATCACAAGAACAACAACAACAGTCCACCTTTAATCCATATCTAAGACCTCCTCTTGGAGGCCACCTCACCAAACTCCATCGACAGCCACGGCTCAGGCAAAGAAAAAACGGAAGACCTAGAGATCTACACTAACCCCACCAGCTCCATAACTGGTACAGCCAGCCCTCCAGGGCTGAAATCCACCATGAAGACCCCCATCCATCGCCAGATCTACTGGTACAGATAATGACTCCAAAGAGCCTCCTTTAACGGGCTCACCATAGCCCGTGCTACTTGGATTTTTTGGTTCAAAGTAGCTGAATGAAAAATAACAGTGCAGTCCACCTTACACCAGCCTCCATCTCTGCTATCTTTTGGTATTGTATCTTACCTCGAAATCTTGAGCTTTTCCCCACGTCCTTTCAAGCGTTTTCGCTTTTTTGCACTCCTTTATTTTCCTTTCAAGACAAGAAAAAAAAGAGACAAGAGGACGAGTAATCCTCCTGTCTCTTGATTTTCTTTCCCGTCTCTCTCTCAAATTCCCAGTCAGTCGTAGATGCGAGAGCGCTCTCCTCATTCTCTCACTCATCCCCCTACTACCTATTATAATTGTCTTAAGGAAAATTTGTCTATGGTGGTGATGTAATTCCTTTAGTATCTGGTGACTTCTGTGCTCTAGTCGTTGCCTTCCTTTCCATCCCACTTTCTGTTTCTCAACCTCCAGTTTTACTTCCGTCCCTTCCCTTCCTTCTCCCAAGCTGGATGACCTCGTAGCTGTTCCGGTGTACTCCCGGTCTGTCCTTCGCCGGTGACCTTTATTCCGGTTGACCTCAGCGCTCGTGTGCACCACGCTGCTGCTGTTGCTGTTCCTGGCCGCTGTCCACAGGGACGGCGGCTTCTCGTAGCCTGACGCTTGAAAATAGAGTTTACATCACCATTCCTTTCCCCCCGTCCCATCCCAGATCCTTATCCTGACCCCTTCCAAGTGCTATATAGCCGTAATGGCTTTGGTGCTTTCATCTGATCTTTCTCTTTCTCCCTTACCTTTTCTCGCCACGAGAATTTCTAAGATGTTTTGGTAGAAATATATATATATATATATATATATATATATATATATATATATATATATATATATATATATATATATATAAATATATATATATATAAATATATATATATATATATATATAAATATGCGAACAAGCCTGAATGGTCCCCAGGACAATATGCAACTGAAAACTCACACCCCAGAAGTGACTCGAACCCATACTCCCAGAAGCAACGCAACTGGTATGTACAAGACGCCTTAATCCACTTGACCATCACGACCGGACATAATGAGGTGATAGCCGAGGCTATTTGAACCACCCCACCGCCGGCACTCGGATAGTAATCTTGGGCATAGCATTTTACCAAATCACCTCATTCTTTGGGGCACACGTGAGGAACACAAATGCGAACAAGCCTGAATGGTCCCCAGGACAATATGCAACTGAAAACTCACACCCCAGAAGTGACTCGAACCCATACTCCCAGAAGCAACGCAACTGGTATGTACAAGACGCCTTAATCCACTTGACCATCACGACCGGACATAATGAGGTGATAGCCGAGGCTATTTGAACCACCCCACCGCCGGCACTCGGATAGTAATCTTGGGCATAGCATTTTACCAAATCACCTCATTCTTTGGGGCACACGTGAGGAACACAAATGCGAACAAGCCTGAATGGTCCCCAGGACAATATGCAACTGAAAACTCACACCCCAGAAGTGACTCGAACCCATACTCCCAGAAGCAACGCAACTGGTATGTACAAGACGCCTTAATCCACTTGACCATCACGACCGGACATAATGAGGATATATATATATAAATATATATAAATATATATATATATATAAATATATATATATATATAAATATATATATATATATAAATATATATATATATATATATATATATATATATATATATAAATATATATATATATATATATATATATATATATATATATATATATATATATATATATATATATATATAATATTCCAAGCTATTTGTATAGTTAAAAAGAACAAACCTATATAATGTGTGTTGCATATGTACATATTATTTTGACTTGGTATACACATTGTATGTGTGTGTATATAAGCAGGGCAAGGTGTTCCTCTCTTTGGTTGCCGTGTCTCAAGGATTCATTCCACGCAGGTATTTAAGAACCCTGCTGCATAGATCTGGACCTTCAGTTGATAAGTTTTCTTGGAATAGGTATATATATTCTCACTCTAAAAGATTTGTTTTATCATTATCCTAAAGAATATGTTGCGTTCTTATCCTCAGGGATCGCCTGCCGCTTTCTCACCCTAAAGGATCGGCCTTCGGCGTTCATATCCTAAAGGATTGGTCTCCCGCGTTCTCACCCTAAAGGATCGGCCTGCCGCGTTCATATCCTAAAGGATCGCCTCCCGCGTTCTCACCTTAAAGGATCGGCCTGCCGCGTTCTTACCCTAAAGGATCGGCCTCCCGTTATCCTAAAGGATCGGCCTCCCGTTATCCTAAAGGATCGGCCTCCCGTTATCCTAAAGGATCGGCCTCCCGTTATCCTAAAGGATCGGCCTCCCGTTATCCTAAAGGATCGGCCTCCCGTTCTTATCCTAAAGGATCGGCCTGCCGCGTTCTTACCCTAAAGGATCGGCCTGCCGCGTTATCCTAAAGGACTGTCTGTCGTAGTCTCACAACAAAGACGCGTCTCCCGGCGGTCCTGTGTTATTCCTCTTTGGTGAATCGTAGCAGAAATATTCTCCCTGGGCGAAGAGGTGGGTCAGGTGTTTACATTAGTCCCGGGTAGAGGCTCGGGAGCACCCCGGGACCCACCAACCAACCAACCGCCTCACATATTTACCTTATTCTAATACTGCTCTCAGTGTTGCTCTTGCCACGCAAGCTTCCCCGCTGCCGCAATATTTAACATGTACCCAAAGCCGCCAGCATTTGCAAGGTCTTGCAAAGTTATTTCGAAAGGGATGTCTTCCGCAAAGCACAATGTCCCTCCTCCATATGCACAACCTCTTCGTCCACAACCTTCACATGCCACTGCATCCGCATCTTAATTTTGGGGATGCCGTGTGTTTATGTTGGTAACTCTTGGGCGGAACTTCGGGAGACAGACCCGGCTCGTGGGCCGGGCCGTCAGCTGTTCGAGTTGGCAACAGCTTCTGAAGAACTTAGGATATTATTTCTGTACCCTCCTTTGGGCCGGCCTTGGCGGGGGAGGCCCCGTCAGTCAGGTGCTTACGTCAGGAATGTCTTTCACCATAACGCTAGAGGATCTAAACATCTTAAGGATGGGATTATGTTAACTTGTTTGTATAGATCTTCCGGAGGCGCTTGTCTCACTTTTTCTTTGGCGTTCCTTGTGCTGGAATGTTTTCTTTGGCGTTCCTTGTGCTGGAATGTTTTCTTTGGCGTTCCTTGTGCTGGAATGTTTTCTTTGGCGTTCCTTGTGCTGGAATGTTTTCTTTGGCGTTCCTTGTGCTGGAATGTTTTCTTTGGCGTTCCTTGTGCTGGAATGTTTTCTTTGGCGTTCCTTGTGCTGGAATGTTTTCTTTGGCGTTCCTTGTGTTGGAATGTTTTCTTTGGCGTTCCTTGTGCTCGAATGTTTTCTTTGGCGTTCCTTGTGCTGGAATGTTTTCTTTGGCGTTCCTTGTACTGGAATGTTGTCTTTGGCGTTCCTTGTGCTGGAATGTTTTCTTTGGCGTTCCTTGTGCTGGAATGTTTTCTTTGGCGTTCCTTGTACTGGAATGTTTTCTTTGGCGTTCCTTGTGCTGGAATGTTTTCTTTGGCGTTCCTTGTGCTGGAATGTTTTCTTTGGCGTTCCTTGTACTTCCTCAACAGTAATCTTTTAAGTTACAGTTGAAGAGACCTTTCCCAGGGTGAGCCGGGGAAAGAGGCTGTAGCGTTACAGAGAATTATTCCCCCCCCCCCAATTATAAAGACGGAAGTTGTAGTACAGTGATGTAAGGTGTGGAGCATGTTTGTGGTATGACGAAACCCCTGGGGTGGGGGGGGAGGGAGGCCGGTGGGGGCGGGGGGAAGGCGGCTGGAACCCCCCCCCCCCCCTATTGTGTGTCTATCTTGGGCATCTTAAGTGTTTATATTCAACTTATTTTCTACCCTACTTTGAGGAGAGTGTAACGAGGTTAAGACGGGATGGATACAATGATTGTATTTCAAGTGTTTCCGATGTAGAGCTTAGAAGGAACACTTGTGCCGGAAGAGACGGGTGGAGACGTCGTTAATTTGCTTGTTTATTGATGACGTGTTGTGGAAGGCACGTGGCGTGTGACAGCTCTACACACACAGGCACCTGACCTCGCTACATGGAGAGCCATCGTGTGTGTCATCCAAGCCAGCCAATCCTGGGTAATGTGGTGTATTAATTAGATATAGCAGGTGCAGTGAGAGTGGCTGGAGAGGACCCACTGGTGTTTCCTAGAGTTACAACGCAGACCTGATCGTCAAGGTCCCCCACACACCCCACACATCACGACTTGGTCAAGATCACCCACCACCATCCACACACCTGACCTTATACACACCCGACCTGGTCGCTAAGCCAACACGGGAGACATCTCCCGTCACGCAGGGTGCAGTTGCACCTCCACAGATCTCCAGTATCAGCTATTGATACTGGTAATGCTTCAAAAGGGCCACCACTTACGGGCTATTCATGCCCGTGCCACCTTTTGGGTGGCTTAATCTTCATCAATCAATCAATCGCTAAGCCAACATTGACGGGCCAGGTATAAGGGTGACGGGGGAGCTCAGAGTAATCACCCTATCAATGTAAAAACAAGAGAATGCCTCTGAATGCGCAGTTACGGGCTCACCATAGCCCGTGCTACATAGACATTTCGTTCTGAGTAGCTAAATTTAAAAACAACAACTACTCTGAATGCAAGGGTTTCTTCCGGTCTGGGAACATCAGACGTCACCGCGTTAACAGTTGTCAACAAGCATGCCACTGTAGCGAGACCTTCTGTTGTTTAATGTTGCAAGGGGAGCGGTTGAGGAGAGAGAGATGTGATGAAAACCTGCAAGATGTAGGTAAAGGGTTGTGCGTACATGTCGGCACATACCTGGGTAGGGTTTTCGGGAGTTCTTCTACTCCCTGACCCCGGCTCGAGGCCAGGCTCGACTTGTGATAACTTAGTCCGACAGGCTGTTGCTTGGAGCGGCCCGCAGACCCACATATCTACTTCAACCTGGTTGATCCGGCACTTCATGGGCGTTTCTCAGAGCCCCAGCAAGTTGCCCACTCAACACTCTATTCTTACATTCCTCACCTAAAGTGCCCGGCAAATATTTGGAATGCTGCAACCTCTTCACTCTCCCAGATCAGTCAGAGGCCTTTCTCAGACTGTTTTTGCTCGGCTTTCAAACCCTCATTCATGGCGGCTTTCACGTTCAAGCCGCCCTTGTCGAAATTCACTTTGTTTCACATCCTCGATCACTCCAGTTGAGAGCTGGCTTCTTATGTTCGACAGCTTGCGAGGCAATATTGTTACTGGTTTTGTTATATCTTGCATTTGTGTGTTTAATGCTTTGTCAGATCCACTACGCACCAATTACACACGCACACGCACAGGAATCTGTACATCAGTTGATTGACAGTTGAGAGGCGAGACCAAAGAGCCAAAGCTCAACCCCCTCAATCACAACTTGGATGATGATTGCTGAAGATTAAGCCACCCAAAAGGTGGCACGGGCATGAATAGCCCGTAAGTGGTGGCCCTTTTGAGCCATTACCAGTATCAATAGATGATACTGGAGATCTGTGGAGGTGCGACTGCACCCTACGTGACGGGAGATGTCTCTCGTGCACAATTAGGCAAGTACACATTGCTTCTTATACCCCCCCCCCCTTTACCTTCCTTCCCTACCCACCTGCTCCTCCCTGGCCCTCCCCACCTTCCTACTCCCCCCTCCCTACCTTCCGAAGCCAGTCACTCCCCATTCTTAACACCTAACATAAAAGTAGAGGGACGGAGACTGCGACACTGGTATCGACTCCAAGCTACGCCAAGTGCCACTTATACAAGCCTCGAGTCCCACTTCAAGTCCTGCTTCTAGATAGAGATTTGTTATCAATTATACGACTTGCGGTGTTCACTTTAAACATTGAGAAGGGCTCGGTTAGTGGTAGGTGGTGAGAGGTGGGATGGGAGTAGGTGGGAGGGAAATAGTCCTGGGAGGAATTGAGGTAAAAACAGCCATAGACATGAGATGGAAGATATGAGGCGTTAACAAGACAGAGAGAGCGAAAAGTAGACAGGAAAGATACTCTGAAATAGACAGGAAAGCTATGATAACGCGAGGCAGACAAAGAAACGAAGAGGTAGAGTCGACATGGAGAGAACCGGGATACCTAACCTTGGTTACCTTGAGGTGCTTCCGGGGCTTAGTGTCCCCGCGGCCCGGTCGTCGACCAGGCCTCCTGGTTGCTGGACTAATCAACCAGGCTGTTGGACGCGGCTGCTCGCAGCCTGACGTATGAGTCACAGCCTGGTTGATCAGGTATCCTTTGGAGGTGCTTATCCAGTTCTCTCTTGAACACTATGAGGGGTCGGCCAGTTATGCCCCTTATGTGTAGCGGAAGCGTGTTGAACAGTCTCGGGCCTCTGATGTTGATAGAGTTCTCTCTCAGAGTACCTGTTGCACCTCTGCTTTTCAACGGGGGTATTCTGCACATCCTGCCATGCCTCCTGGTCTCATGTGATGTTATTTCTGTGTGCAGGTTTGGGACCAGCCCCTCAATTATTTTCCACGTGTAAATTATTATGTATCTCTCCCGCAAGCGCTCAAGGGAGTACAGATTTAGGCTCTTTAGTCGGTCCCAGTAATTTAGATGTTTTACTGAGTGGATTCTAGCAGTAAAGGATCTCTGCACGCTCTCTAGGTCAGCAATTTCTCCAGCTTTGAAAGGGGCTGTCATTGTGCAGCAGTACTCCACTCTAGAGAGCACAAGCGTTTTGAAAAGTATCATCATCGGTATAGCATCTCTAGTGTGAAAAGTTCTTGTTATCCAACCTGTCATTTTTCTTGCAGTTGTGACGGCTACTTTATTTTGTTCTTTAAAGGTAAGGTCTTCCGACATGAGTACACCCAGGTCCTTTACATTGACTTTTTGTTCTATGTTATGATTTGCCTGAGTTTTGTACGTGGTTTCTGTTTTTATATTTTCATTTTTTCCGTAGCGCATGAGCTGGAACTTATCCTCGTTAAACACCATATTATTTTCTGTAGCCCATAGAAAGACCTGATCTACATCTGATTGGAGGTTCGCCGTGTCCTCTATGTTGCCAACTCTCATGAAAATCCTAGTGTCATCTGCAAAGGATGATACAGTGCTATGGGTTGTGTTCTGGTCTATGTCCGATATGACCAGAACATAGTGAGAGAGAGAGAAAACTGAGAGATGGACAGCGGTAGAGAGGAGAGGTGGAGACAGGTGTGAGGAGTTAGACGCGTGTGTCGCCTTATATGAGCACTTGCTGGGTACTGGAGCCCTCAGCTCAGCCACAACACCAGAACAGTGGTCTTAACAACTCTCTCTCTCTCTCACACACACACACACACACACACACACACACACACACACACACACACACACACACACACACACACTCACACTCACACTCACACTCACACTCACACTCACTCTCTCTCTCTCTCTCTCTCTCTCTCTCTCTCTCTCTCTCTCTCTCTCTCTCTCTCTCTCTCTCTCTCTCTCTCTCTCTCTCTCTCTCTCTCCTTGCTTTATTCCCCACACTCCTTCAACACTATCTAGAGTGCATTAATGAGACGTCTTAAATGGTGTACCGCAGGGCGTTGTC
>NC_091164.1:3251556-3319056 GCF_040958095.1 Procambarus clarkii
AGTTTATTCTCTCACTGATCTGTGACACCTTTGATATTACCAGATTTATGCAGCTGAGATTGGCGAATCAAAAGTGAGAGGTGACTGGCGGACATGGCCTAGCCAAGTTTTTTTTTTTTTTTTTTTTTTTTTTGCGTGCGGTGAAGCGTGGCGTGGAGTTGGGTGTGGGAAGTATTCCAAGCCTGTGACCCCTTCATTCTCCTTGAAGAGTTACACGCCAGAGGTCGGTCACTCTCACTCCCTCGAGAGCTCTACACGCCAGAGGCCGGTCACTCTCACTCCCCCAAGAGCTACACACGCCAGAGGTCGGTCACTCTCACTCCCTCAAGAGCTACACACGCTAGAGGCCGGTCACTCGCACTCCCTCAAGAGCTACACACACCAAAGGCCGGTCACTCTCACTCCCTCAAGAGCTACACACACCAAAGGCCGGTCACTCTCACTCCCTCAAGAGCTACACACACCAAAGGCCGGTCACTCACTCCCTCAAGAGCTACACACGCCAAAGGCCGGTCCATTGATGTTGTAGGTGAGAGGCAGATATGTATACTTCCTACACAGTACTTGCTGTGATAGAAGACCGCAGAAACGGTCTGCGGTGATAGGAGACGGACCGAAACGTCGTCGTCCCTTCAACTTCTAGTGTGTGGTCTGGTCAACAAGACCGCAGTATTTATCACTTAGTGCCTGGGGGCGCAGTTATTACCAGATAAAACACTTAGAAGCGAACACAATTTGTACCTTAAAAAGTGAGGCTGTTGTTCCTTGGCGTTGGTAACGCGGATTACAATATTACTCAAGAGTTGATTTTCATTTATTAAATAACATTTTATCATAAAAATTACTCGACCCATTTTATGCAAGACTTTCGTTAAATAACTGTTATTGGAAGGCAGAGGACAGTAAATCCGTATGCGTTAGTTTTTTTATATAATATAATTATATATATATATATATATATATATATATATATATATATATATATATATATATATATATATATATATATATATATATATATATAATATATATATAATGTTGCAGATCCAGCGTAGTGGAGGCGGGGAGCGGTTGTCACACAGGCTGGGTACATTCCTAATAGAACGTCGAATTTTGACGTATACTCTACCTAAGGGCAAAAATTGTCTTACTAGAAAATGGTAGCGGCTCGCGAAAGTGACATACTGTACCGTTTTCTGTTTTGGGTCCTCTGGTGGGTTAGGATAAGGGGGGGGGCACTTTAGTACGACAGTTCCTTGTCGTTGGGGAACCTTAGGAGGACGGGGTGGGGGATAATGTCGCCTGTAGGGTAAAGAAAAAAATGTACTGTTATGGGGCTGCGGTGTTTAGCAGCTGGTGCTAATTTAATTAATTGTAATGCTTATAAAATATATTTTAAGCCTCCTCCGTTCTCAATTTGTATTTAGTTTTTAAATCTAAAAACTATTGCGATATATCTGGTAAATGTGTATTTAGGTAAAAAACAAAATTCGAGATAAAAAAAAGTGCGTGTCGCAGCTCAGAGCTTATGATATTGAGAAGTTTGAATTGAAATTGAAGTTTATTGAGGTAAAATACACACAAAGGGATGAGGTAGCCCAACCTATTCTCACCCCGTTCAGTACATCGTGTTCATACATATATACACACAATCACAACAAATAAACATTGCCGAACATTCTGAGAGATAAACATTTCCTATATTGAGAAGTGGAGCGATGGTTAGTCACCTTCCTTGGGTCTAGTAGCCTCGTCCTCCCTTTCATGACTTCCTTTAGAAAACTTCTGTGGTTAATCCCACACACGTGTCAGCAAGCCTGGCGCCTCCCTGGCTGCTCCCACCGTCTACATAAGGCTTAGGCTATTCACAACGTTGTCAGGAGCCTCGTGTGTGTGTGGACAATTCGGTTCAGCAGGGTAGGCTGGTAGGTGGTGTGTGTTCCCGCGCGCGCCACGCAGATATGGCAGATGTGATTCTGGTCGCCATGTTCTCCATGGCGGCCCGCGTCCTCTACTGGTCTACCGAATTTTATTGCATTTTTCTCGAATTTATGCGTCAGTAAATTCCGTTGAGTACCAATTGTGTTGAATTTAGCAGTGTATTTTGTATGTCGCGTTGTGTGAATTTATCCTCGCATAAAGTGGCTACCGCACAAGGTCCAAGCGAGCCTTGTCATGTTGTAGTAATTAAGGACGTGGGATAATTCCAAGGATTTAATTGCGCCGCGTCGGAATTGTTATTTAGAGGACTTTTCACGCGCAAGCTTCGAGATTCTTGTTAAACTTAACCAATTGATTCATGAATCAAGTCGGAGGAAAAAGTAGTTTTTAAGGATATGTGTAATCGGGTAAACTGATGAGTCCATCATTACTTGTGTAATGATGGAGTAATCTTCAGTGTTGCAGATTATTGATTTATATTGTCATGTGGGTTCCGTGTGATATCGGACACCCCCATGACAATTGTGAAGGCTCCTGGTGACCCCCCTTCAACGTAAACTAAACCTACGAGAGTGACGTAGATGTACTAAACCTACGAGAGTGACGTAGATGTACTAAACCTACGAGAGTGTATGACGTAGGTGTACTAAACCTCCGGGGTTGCAAGACCTTCGGTTTATTCACGGTCACAATAACAAGCTTCTAAACCATGATGTATACCCGCCGCTCCCTGTTGCTAGGGAGGGTTTCCGGCAGCACCTGGCATGGTTTGTAGCATCTCTTGAATGGGTCAGTGCTACGGCCTCTTCCTGACTCGGCGCCTTCTTTGATAATCCAACCTGTCCTCCTAATAGGTCGCGTATACGTCAAAATGCGACGTTATAAGGTCAAAGTTGTCGTACTAGCGGTAGCGGCTCGCGAAAGTGACATACTGTCCCGTTTTCTGTTTTGGGTCCTCTGGTAGTTTAGAAGGGGAGACCTGAGTACGATAGTTTCTTGACGTTAAACCTTAGGAAGACGGGGTGGATAATTACTCACTTGCTCAAGTGGTTCAAGGCAGTGGGTCTGAAAATGGAGTGTAGGATGCCGTAGCCACCACTGGTACACAAAATTCGATGTTGCATATCTGGATAATTTCAATATTGGTTCATTTTCCCAGTGTTGATAAATTATTTATTAATATAAATTATATATAACCCTGCGCATTTTTCTTGTAAATGCGTACAGTTGACTTGTTACTTGTTGTGTACATCTACAGATTTCTTAGGGAAGTTTGGCAGGTTTTTAAAACTTTGTAGAGTATCTCCAAAGATTTCGGATCGACCTGGCTGTTAGTCATAAGTTAGAGTAAAATGATATTTACCAATCTGGTTGACAAGACTGTTAGTTAGGAGGACCCGTCTTAGACCAGACCATAGATAGTGATCTTCGGATCCTACTTGCGTTCGTAGTCCCCGTGACGCAGTGGTAAGACATTCGCCCAACGCGAGCACCTTAGCCTGGGTTCGTATCCTGGCCGGGGAGGATTGACTGGGCCAGAATCCTTAATTGTAGCCTCTGTTCACCCAGCAGTGAATGGGTACCTGGTTGTTAAGCTATTTGGCGGGTCGTTATCTTGAGGTTATCTAGAGATGCTTTCGGGGCTTTTAGTGTCCCCGCGGCCCGGTCCTCGACCAGGCCTCCACCCCCCAGGAAGCAGCCCGTGACAGCAGACTAACACCCAGGTACCTATTTTACTGCTAGGTAACAGGGGCATAGGGTGAAAGAAACTCTGCCCATTGTTTCTCGCCGGCGCCTGGGATCGAACCCAGGACCACAGGACCTCGTATTCCGAGGAAAATCAGGATTAAGGACCTGCCCGAAACGCTAAGCGTGTCAGTGACTTTACAAGAATGTAAGAACTCTTGTATATACATATATAAATAAGACAAAAAGAGGTAACCTGAAGGGTCTTTGACCGGGGTCAGGGGTCCCTGACCGGGGTCAGGGACCCCAACCAATCAGGGCTTTTGTCGTAGTTATTACCTCTTCTGCCGTCTTAGAGCTTCTTGTCCTCCGCACCCTGTGAATTATTCAGAGGGCCGGGCGCCACATCCCGCGCTCTCGCCTACCATTATATTCTCTACATTATGGAGTCGTCTAGGCACTTGGGATAATGTGGAGGTCCCGGGAATGTTGCATGTGGAGGAGGCGCGTCTCCAGCTTATTAATGCGGATATTTCTTGGTGTTGGCGCAGTGGCCCTTGAGGGCTTCTGAGGTTACTTGCCGGGGTGTTGGGGGTCGGCTGGTTGGTTGGTTCCATTTTGTCTTCTGAGAAGACCCGTAATTATAAACAAATCCACAAGAGCCGTGACGAGGATTCGAACCTGCGTCCGGGAGCATCCCAGACACTGCCTTAATCTGTGTGTGATCCCGTAATTATATTTATATATATATATAAAAATTACCGTAAGTACCCAATGCTGTTGAAATATACGAGCATAGCGTAAATCAGGTCTATTTATATATATTTTACAAATCAGAAAACCAGCTGTGGCCGATTTAAAAGTATTCCTATAAGGAATCCTGGTACAGTAGAGAGAAGTCCTTTAGACTTTAGTCGCCTAAAGTCAAGTCCAAGAGGAGGAGATACACGCGCCTCCCGTGTGTGTGTGTGTGTGTGTGTGTGTGTGTGTGTGTGTGTGTGTGTGTGTGTGTGTGTGTGTGTGTGTGTGTGTGTGTGTGTGTGTGTGTGTGTGTGGGGCGGGGGGCCTCAGGGAGCGCGCGTGCGGTAATCGCGTCACAAGATGACTGCAGAAAGGAGTTCAGACCAGCACTGCGGTATGCTGTAAGCTGTTAAAGTTCATATTAAAGTTTTTTTTTTTTTTTTTTTGTGTGTGTGTGTGTGTGTGTGTGTGTGTGTGTGTGTGTGTGTGTGTGTGTGTGTGTGTGTGTGTGTGTGTGTGTGTGTGTTTTTGTGACTGCGATACTTTAGATGACTTTGTTGAGACCAAACACTGCCCAAGTTAATTCACTGTAATATTTGCATTTTTTTAAGCAGTGTCTGAGCGACGTGTTGGTTTTCACGAGCTAATTGACATATTAGCGCATACATAAACATGCGCACATTAACATAATAAAGCGCACATGCGTGGCTTGGTGCGCTGATCTGCGCATGGTGGTATGCAATTAAAATCTGTATTAAGTTTCGTTTTAATCTAAACATGAAAGACTAATTAATGAATTAGCGTGTTGAGCGGCGCCTTGATGGTGAGAGCCAGCGCTAAACTGCTCCAGATGATCATTAGTCTTCCATTCACCTGCGCTGTATGGGTCTCGAACCCTGGGCATATGGGGGGCGGCTGAAGCTCTTATCGACTGGGCTATGAGTAGTCTTAAAAGGGAAAGTTTTCAGAAGCAGAATCCTGTTGTTAAACTGAAATCAATAGTGTGTGTGTATAATGTCTTGGCACTTTCCCCTGATAATTCCCCTTTCCGTGCGTGCGTGCGTGCGTGCGTGCGTGCGTGTGTGTGTGTGTGTGTGTGTGTGTGTGTGTGTGTGTGTGTGTGTGTGTGTGTGTGTGTGTGTGTGGTGCCCTCATTCTCCCCGACAGAAGCCCGGCTCATCAGCCTGTTATGACCCGAGTCTTGCTGCGGGGGCGTGGAGCAAGAGTCGAATTTTCAGTATTTATAATACTGAAAAAAAGGCGACCTATTTCTCGTAACTTATTTACTCGAGCATATTCCATAAAAGATGGCCAGAAGCAGAATATTTGCTGTAGTTAAACGATCCGCTTAAAGCACCATTGGCTAAATTTCTAGGATAGAATTTCTATTTTTCTAGGATAGAATTTCTATTTTTCTAGGATAGAATTTCTATTTTCTAGGATAGAATTTCTATTTTCTAGGATAGAATTTCTATTTTCTAGGATAGAATTTCTATTTTCTAGGATAGAATTTCTATTTTCTAGGATAGAATTTCTATTTTCTAGGATAGAATTTCTATTTTTCTAGGATAGAATTTCTATTTTTCTAGGATAGAATTTCTATTTTTCTAGGATAGAATTTCTATTTTTCTAGGATAGAATTTCTATTTTTCTAGGATAGAATTTCTATTTTTCTAGGATAGAATTTCTATTTTTCTAGGATAGAATTTCTATTTTTCTAGGATAGAATTTCTATTTTTCTAGGATAGAATTTCTATTTTTCTAGGATAGAATTTCTATTTTTCTAGGATAGAATTTCTATTTTTCTAGGATAGAATTTCTATTTTTCTAGGATAGAATTTCTATTTTTCTAGGATAGAATTTCTATTTTTCTAGGATAGAATTTCTATTTTTCTAGGATAGAATTTCTATTTTTCTAGGATAGAATTTCTATTTTTCTAGGATAGAATTTCTATTTTTCTAGGATAGAATTTCTATTTTTCTAGGATAGAATTTCTATTTTTCTAGGATAGAATTTCTATTTTTCTAGGATAGAATTTCTATTTTTCTAGGATAGAATTTCTATTTTTCTAGGATAGAATTTCTATTTTTCTAGGATAGAATTTCTATTTTCTAGGATAAGAATTTCTATTTTCTAGGATAAGAATTTCTCATTATAGTGCATTGAGTATTTTTTAGAGCATTATTTTGAGCCCTCTCCCTCTGTACATGGCCGGCCGGACCCTCACGGTGCTTATGAGAGTACTTGATATACCCTTTGAAAGGCTGCTTGATCGACCAGACTGGGATTCATACGTCAGGCTGCGAGCAGCCGTGTTCAACAGCTTAGTTGATCAGGCCTGGTTAGAGACCGAACCGCGGGGACGTTGATCCCCGGAAGCAACAACGGGTAGTCTGAAAATTGTAGTTTTTGTGCCCATCATCAAAACCCATTCACTCATACATGACCCCCCCCCCTCCCTCCTCTCTCTCTCTCTCTCTCTCTCTCTCTCTCTCTCTCTCTCTCTCTCTCTCTCTCTCTCTCTCTCTCTCTCTCTCTCTCTCTCTCTCTCTCTCTCTCTCTCTCTCTCTCTCTCTCTCTCACTCACACACAGGGAAGGGGAATTATCAGGGGAAAACGCCAAGTTATTACGACTATATAGCACTTGTAAGGGATAAGGAAGGGGCGGGAGAGGGAAGGAATGGTGCCCAATCACTTGTGGACGGTCGGGGATTGAACGCCGACCTGCATGAAGCGAGACCGTCGCTCTACCGTCCACACAGGGAGGTGTTAACGTAACCCAAGATGTCTTCTTGTCTCCACGCTGTAAGGAGAAGTGCCTGAGCTGAGGGAGACCATGTTGAACCAAGCAGATCTGGAGGAATGCTAGATTACCACTCAGATAAGACAGTGGTGTCACTGTGCATACTTTCAGTCCTTATACTCCTGCCTGTTGTCGAGTCCTGGGGTCAACGTCCCCGCGGCCCGGTCTCTACCCAGGCCTGGTTAACCAGGCTGTTGGACGCAGCTGCTCGCAGCCCCGTGTACAAGAAGGGATGTTCTTGTTATAGATTCAGCTACTCTGAATAAGTTCCAGGTAGCACGGGCTTCGGTGAGCCCGTAGTGGAGAAGTATTGAACTACAACAGGCTAGTGACCTTACCTTGCGTACCATGTGAGGCGATGGAGAAGATCGTAAGAAAGACGATGGCTACACATCTCGAGAGATGATACCAACATACCACCTAAACGGTTGCAGCAGTGGTACCGCTTGCCTCACAGATTAAATATAATTCTACGACAGGGCGACAGTACTCCCGTAAGGCTGGACAGAGTGCCTATTTTTGTGTAGTTGGAAAGCCACAAGAAACTGTTGCAGGAGTTGGAGAAGCAGGCAGGAGTTGCAGGAAGGCGCTCCAGTGGCCAAGGAAGTATTTAGACCAAAGAGGACAATGAGAAGACAATAATAACTTTCCTTATTAAGACCACTCAATAGCGCGGTCGATAGAGCTTTGGCCTCACACACGCCTTGGGTCCTCACACACGCGTTGAAAGACGCTACAACGCCAACCCACATCCAAGCTTGTATGATATTGTACAAGGTCCCGATGGTCCAGTGGTAGAGTATGCGGCAGACAGTGCCGAGGTCAAAAGTTCGAGCCCCCCGTCACAGCCCCGGTAAATTTTCTCATTTTGTTTACGCGGGGTAATCCGAGCTGGTGACTACATATAACAGGTGTAACCAAGAGGCTCCTGTCACGGCTACTGCACAAACGACCAACAACATTATTTCACTAAACTTTGGTTTCAACTCTTTTTAACCCTGTCGTAGCTCAGTCGATTAAGGCAGTGTCTGGGATGCTCCCGGACGCAGGTTCGAATCCTCGTCACGGCCCTTGTGGATTTGTTCACATTTCACTAAACATTTACACAGTGGCGAGGCACAACGGTCTAAAACATTCAAATTCGGGTTTGCCATTACACGAACCATTGAATAGAACCGGAAACAATGACAAATTTGTATTTATATACAGGCGAGGAGTCACAATAACGTGGCTAAAGTATGTTGACCAGACCACACACTAGAAGGTGAAGGGACGACGACATTTCGGTCCGTCCTGGACCATTCTCAAGTCTCGCCATCGACGTGAGAATGGTCCAGGACGGACCGAAACGTCGTCGTCCCTTCACCTTCTAGTGTGTGGTCTGGTCAACATTGTATTAATATAACTTGTGTAAACATTATCCGCCCCAGCGTGAAGCTGAACGTGTTGTCATTAGACTATGAATGGGAAGGCAGCGACGACAACATTAGATCACCAAAGTTTACAATGGCGGCCGCGGTGCCAACACCAGCATGCCCACGGCCACCAATATAAGTCTTGCTCGGGAAAAATACTTGACACTGACGTACCCGGATATGACATTAGTTGTAATCAATGCCTGGGCATGCGCAGAGTTCTTGCGCGCGTCCGCGCAGCAAATGTGAGGCAGTACTCGTATGGTAATTCTGTTGTCTTGTCAGCTTAAGTTACACGTAGCTAGTTGCTTCAGGTGATCTTGAGGTTATCTTGAGATGATTTCGGGGCTTTAGTGTCCCCGCGGCCCGGTCCTCGACCAGGCCTCCACCCCCAGGAAGCAGCCCGTGACAGCTGACTAACACCCAGGTACCTATTTTACTGCTAGGTAACAGGGGCATAGGGTGAAAGAAACTCTGCCCATTGTTTCTCGCCGGCGCCTGGGATCGAACCCAGGACCACAGGATCACAAGTACGCATGATCCGCCTCATGTTAGTTTAGTTCATTTATTATGCACCCCATACCCATCTTGTGGGCGGTAGTGGAAAGGGTTACAGAGGCACATAATGGGCTCAGGGACTGAACCCCACAATTCATTTAGCTAAGCAAGCTACAATCTTGAGCTAGTTACAAAATTCAATATACGTCGTCACATCATCAATGGGTTCGAGATCGACCACAAGTACAGATTCTAAATTAAGCAACTGACATATGTGGAGAGCTAGTGTCACAATTGATATATTTGTCCTGCACACCGCCCCCCATCCAGTGGGCAGCGGTGGATAGGTTACAATCACTTAGTTACTATCTACAGTTAGCAACCGCTTCATGTCTATACCTCATGAACAAGCCTCGTGCTATGTAGCGGAAAATCGTTTATATCATCATTTTACGGGCTATTCCTGCCCGTGCCACCTCTTGGGTGACTTAGTCTTCATCAATCAATCAATCATAGTTCAGATAACCTCACTTTGACCTCTGTTGATCGTAAAGAGGCCACGATGACCTCTGGTCAGTAATTATGAGAAAGAGCTAAGCCAGTATGACTATATAGCCCCTGCACAGTATATAAGGACAAGAAGCTTGGATATGAGGAGTCCATTTGGTCACCATTTGGTCCGGGAGACATCTCCCGTCACGCAGGGTGCAGTTGCGCCTCCACAGATCTCCAGTATCATCATTTGATACTGGTAATGGCTCAAAAGGGCCACCACTTACGGGCTATTCATGCCCGTGCCACCTCTTGGGTGGCTTAATCTTCATCAATCGATATGAGGAAGGAGACGGTGCCAGCCGCTTGAGCTCTCGAGGATCGAATGTCGGCCCAGCAAGAAGGGAAGGCGTCGCTCTAACGACCAGTCAAAGTGGTTGGGCGCTGGTCAACGATTGATAGTTTTAACCTTGAAATGACATGGGAGCACGTGTAGAGTGTCTTAGATGGCTGAGTCACGGGTAATTGTCAAGAAAGGTCTGGTGCCCGGCAGGTCTCAGCGATGCGACGATCCCGGGCAAAGTGGGTCTTGTCAGGGTGTCATCAGCGACCACGTCTATAATGATAACTTTCTTAACACTTTCGCGCTCTCGGCGCTCAAGACGTCAGGGTAAAGGCTGGATCACTCCACCTCCCTCAATGATCACAACCACTGACTGCTTCAGCCTGCAGTTCTAACTACATCAATTATGAGTCGTGTAAATGTTTTTAACGCAAACCATCATCAACAATTGGAAAACGCTCGTTAATTCAACCGTTGAATCCCGTTTACGAATGAAAAACCACTTTACACCACTCTTAGCTAATCTCATTCGAACGACTTTTTCAGTGTTGACCAGACCACACACTAGAAGTTGAAGGGACGACGACGACGTTTCGGTCCGTCCTGGACCATTCTCAAGTCGATTGAGAGTCCGACTTTTTCAGTGCTTCGCGCGCTTTCTCTGTTCGAATCGTTCCGATAGATGCTTCATCCACCCACAACAAACGCAAAAATATATCAACAAAACTCACCTAACCTAACTACACGTAAAATTATAATTCTTTTATATTCATTAAAGTGTTGTTTTCATTTACATAGACCATTAATATTGACGATAACGCTCACTTGGTCAGTATCTTTAAGTCGTGTGGTGAAATGTCTGCTGAAGTCGTTATCCGATAAGATCTCAGGTCTGGATTGCCCGAGTTTCTGTTTTGCGTCCAAAGCGCAGGAAGACGAGAAGTATACTTTTTTTAATTTGATGTGGATGAACACACTGTTTACCAGCGATGGCTTCTGTCGCAGCCAGCATGCGCGCGCAGCTCTGCGAAGTGTATAGGTTGCACTTGAAATGAGTAGCCAACTATCTTATACTTTCTCATTGGTGATTTAGTCGAGGCATGCACGTGGTATCATGCCATTGTGAAAGTTACATAAAATTGGTTACCTTGAGGTGCTTCCGGGGCTTAGTGTCCCCGCGGCCCGGTCCTCCTCCAGGCCTAGGTTTATTGTAGTTGTATCAACTGAAGTTGGAGATGTCCGCTAACTTTTGACCTTGTTTGACCAGTCAATCAACTTGCTTTCTAGGGGTGTTGCTTCTAATTGACAGCGTATACGCTGTATACAGAGAACAACTCCCAGGATTACTCTCATCCTTACATAGATCTCACACAGTCTGGAGATGGGAGAGGTCTCGTGGCCTCACGCCCCTTTGTCTGGCCTCGACGGGGCATGGAGGTCAGTGGCTGTGGCCTCGTACTAGCAGTGTGTCAAGGGGGAGGGCGGCTCCGGACCCTTCCTGGTAGGATAAACTCATCTACTTCCTGTACCATCAGCTTCCCGTACCATCAGCAGCTTGCCGTACCATCAGCAGCTTGCCGTACCACCACCAGCAGCAGCAGCTTGCCGTACCACCAGCAGCAGCAGCAGCTTGCCGTACCACCAGCAGCAGCAGCAGCTTGCCGTACCACCACCAGCAGCAGCAGCTTGCCGTACCACCAGCAGCAGCTTGCCGTACCACCAGCAGCAGCAGCAGCTTGCCGTACCACCAGCAGCAGCTTGCCGTACCACCACCAGCAGCAGCAGCAGCTTGCCGTACCACCACCAGCAGCAGCAGCAGCTTGCCGTACCACCAGCAGCAGCAGCAGCTTGCCGTACCACCAGCAGCAGCAGCAGCTTGCCGTACCACCAGCAGCAGCAGCAGCTTGCCGTACCACCAGCAGCAGCTTGCCGTACCACCACCAGCAGCAGCAGCAGCTTGCCGTACCACCACCAGCAGCAGCAGCAGCAGCTTGCCGTACCACCAGCAGCAGCAGCAGCAGCTTGCCGTACCACCAGCAGCAGCAGCTTGCCGTACCACCAGCAGCTTGCCGTACTAACGCGCGCTTCTCGACTAAGTGTTGAGAAGGAGAGAGGGGGAGAACTCTGGAGACCCTCTCCAGGTATGTTCCAGGGGCATGTACAGTATGTGGGGCTGGAGTGCCTGCTGACTACAGAAGGAAGCGAGAGGTCACGACTAGTTGAGGACCATTTTTAAGCTAGCTGTTTAGGGGAGACATTCTCAGAGGTCGACGAGGAGGCCTGGTCGGGGAGCTATGGTCCTCAGAGCCACCTCAAGTAGCTAGAGTGACCCTTATAATTGGCGCATAGCCATCACAACCTGGCTGATCCATCATTAATCTAGTGAGGACACTAAGGTGCATTTAATAAGTGAATAATTCATTGGGTCGGGGACAGGCAGACTGTGTACGTTAGGCTGGTATCGAGAATCCCTCCCCCCCCCCCGCCCCAAGGGTGAACTACCTTGTACTGACTCTCCCTAGGATACAACCTCACAACAGTTGACTAACTCCCGGGTACCTATTTACTGCTAGGTGAACAGACGCATAAGCTGAAAGGAAATGCACCCACCCATTTCTGTCCCGCCCGGGATTCGAACCCATAATTCCAGATAGAGTCGAGAACATGTTCAATTGCACTACGAAGACCTCCCTCAATTTAAAGGCAATATTTGTCCTAAGTTCAAAGAGGTCTCTCCAAGTTCGAGGAGTCACTTGCCAAGGAATCGGAGGCAAAGAGACAGAGAAGGAAAGCCGGTAGCCAGGAAGACAGACCAGAATCGGACTTCGTTTGTGCTCGGTGTGGGATGGACTGCCACTCTGGGATTGGCCTCATCAGTCACACCAGACGCTGCACCACGATTGACAACTAGGGCGTAACTCCATAGTCTCCCGAGACTGAAGGATATAGACTACTTGTCCTAAGTTCAAAACAAAGCTCACTTGCGGTGTTGCGCCTCAACTTGGACTACAACAGATGGAACATTCGCTCATGTTTTAATTTTATCAAGAATTTAGTCAAATACGGAGAGTACAGTACGAGTGTCTTCAGTGTGTGTCAACACTTAACATTCAGAATGCAAATAAATGTATGAACTTGAACAAATCCACAAGGGCCGTGACGAAAGTGGATTTGTTCATTTGATGCATCACGTTAGTCAGATCTCTGTGTGTTATGAACTTAAAGCCGCCGTGAACCCAACTGGGGGTGTGAACAAGCCATGAACAACATGCCAGTGCGCTTAAAAAAAATAACTGGCACATTGGGAGATTTTTGTTTTAGATTTGAAAGTTTCTTGTTATGTACACGTTTGATGTAGTAGCATGTTAAAAGTACTATCATGGGTGGTTATCTTGAGGTTATCTTGAGATGATTTCGGGGCTTTAGTGTCCCCGCGGCCCGGTCCTCGACCAGGCCTCCACCCCCAGGAAGCAGCCCGTGACAGCTGACTAACTCCCAGGTACCTATTTACTGCTAGGTAACAGGGGCATTCAGGGTGAAAGAAACTTTTGCCCATTTGTTTCTGCCTCGTGCGGGAATCGAACCCGCGCCACAGAATTACGAGTCCTGCGCGCTATCCACCAGGCTACGAGGCCCTTGGGTGGAGTAGTGTTGCAAATTAACTGCCTTACTGAAGGCTGTACAAGTTACTTCGGGGCTTTAAAGTGCTTTGTTTTGATCTATTAAACGCAGAATAACTACACATGAAATAAGAAATAATTGCTGAAGTGCTTTCAACCTTTTCAGAACTTGCTGTTCGACCTGACGAGGTCGAACGCGCTCCAGCTATTATTTCGCATTTGATTATTCCACATACACATATTAATCATTATATATATATATATATATATATATATATATATATATATATATATATATATATATATATATATATATATATATATATATATATATATATATATATATAGTCTTGTTATATCATAAATAGTTGACGAAGCGGGCCAACAAGTCTCCATACAAGACAGTTTACATCAGGGGGGAGCCAGTCACACAGTTACTAATCCCACTCCACACCCAGCCAACTGGGGCGGCGAGGCTCTATGGACACCATCTTGCTTTTGTTGTGGCCAAAAATGAGTGGGAGAGTGTGTGTGTGTTGGGGGGGGGGGGGTAGTGTCTGGGAGGAAGCGTGCCTGGGAGTGGCACTGCTAACCTTGTTGTTAGAGGGGGGGGGGGGACGCTGGTTAATAACCCCGCCGCCCACCTCCACTGCCTCAGTGGGTGCTTTCGCCTCCTCCTACGCTCTCCATGCCCAGTCACGCCTTCTACTAAATCATTTTTCTTCTTGGAGGGCAGCTCACCTTCCAACGCCCCGGCTCGCCAAGCTTCCTACACACCTCCATCTCAACCCCGTCCGCTACAATTCCTCCCCACATTAGGGCTCGCAAAAACAGTTACTCCCCCTATCACACCCGCGGCCCCCCCCCACCCCACAACCCCAACCCCACAACAGATAGGATTAGGAATATTTAAGTTTGATTTTAAGCTTTAGTGTTTTTTGGGGGGTGGGGAGGCTCTTATAAAGCGAATAGTACCAAATTCGACGTCTGTGGATACCTGGTTGATGGGGTTCTGGGAGTTCTTCTACTCCCCAAGCCCGGCCCGAGGCCAGGCTTGACTTGTGAGAGTTTGGTCCACTAGGCTGTTGCTTGGAACGCCCCGCAGGCCCACATACCCACCACAGCCCGGTTGGTCGGTTGCACCCTCCACCCCTCCGGCACTCCTTGGAGAAAATGATCTAGTTTTCTCTTGAAGATGTCCATGGTTGTTCCGGCATGTCGTATGGATTAAGATGGACAAATCTTAACGTCCATCACGTCTATGTATGTACGACGATCCACACAGATGCCCCCGCCTATCTTCGCCTGGAATAATTCCAAGGGGCCTGACAGCTGAGTGGACAGCGCTCGGGATTCGTAGTCCTAAGGTTCCGGGTTCGATTCCCGGTGGATGCGGAAACAAATGGGCAGAGTTTATTTCACCCTGATGCCCTGTTCAGCTAGCAGTAAATAGGTACCTTGGAGTTAGACAGCTGCTACGGGCTGCTTCCTGGGGGATGTGTAACAAAAAGCAGGCCTGGTCGAGGACCGGGCCGCGGGGGCGCTAAGCCCCGAAATCTTAAGATAACCCATCGTTATTTTTCCATAAGTGACTAGGTATTGTTACAACCAATGACCACCTTCCCCCCCCCCACCCTATAGGTGATCCTCTTTTACCCGGCCCCCTGGGCCCTCCGCCCCCTGGGCCCTCAGGGACTGAGATCTTGCAGGTGTCTCAGTGGAGGAGCGTCAACTTGATTGCTCTCCTTCCTGCCGGAAGTCCTTATTCCTGCGTGTACATTTAGCTTCCATATCATAAATTTGTATTAGTCTATAATAAAACACTTTATTGTATTATAGACAGCGCTCGTGGACATTATAAAGCATTACAGCATACTGTCAGTTGTATTGGCTGCCTGTTTACTCAGTGTAATGCATTGTTGCTACGTCAGCATGCATGCTGCACGTTATTAAACAATACAATTTCAATAGCAGTTCAATTTGCGCATCGGGTTTCAAAACCCTTTTAAATACGTTAATATATTGTGTGTTGCCCGTCCGGTAATATTTTCAGCTTCTAGTATATTCTAGACCATAGGTTTTGACCCTGTGGCGTCACAACTGAGGGAGGATTTACCGAGGTGTCCGCTGGCTGAGGGGTGGTCACTATATCCGGTGTGTACCCACCTATGTACTCAATGTCCTCGAAACCATTAACCAGTTAATGGCTCTATCCGTTCCTATTTTCGTTATAAGATTACTCAATGTTTGAAGGACGTATGGGGTCAATAATATCCAGGGTCTTGTAAAAAGTGCGGGACCAAGCAGGCTGTTGTGGATATGTGGGCCTGCGGGCCGCTCCAAGCAACAAACAGCCTGTTGGACCAAGTTATCACAAGTCGAGCCTGGCCTCAGGCCAGGCTCGGGGAGTAGAACAACTCCCGAAACACACACCAGGTATATTCCAGGTATCCCAGTAATAGTGGCACTGGTTCAGTGTCTGTTACTGGTTCAATTAGGATATAAACGGCTCCGTCACTGCCATTGCTCGAATAGGACGGTACACTGAAGTTTAATGTAATTGAAACAGCCCTAAAATTCAAATATCAAATTTGAATATTTGAATTTGATTTGTTGGCGGTTATCTGACTCCATCTGTGATTGGAGGCGGTTTACTCTTTTTGTATTTTTTGTGACGTTTTTGTGACCCTGGATATTATTATATTCCTTCAACAATTATTTAATTTCATGTTACAGCTGTAAACATTATAACCAAATTCCCATGGGGATGCGACTCCCTTGATTTATATATGTAAAAAAAAAACACATCAACATATAATGGAGTTATATATGTACATATTTACCCATGTATTTGATTATAGTTTAGGTGGCGCCAGTAGAAACCTCAGTCATGCTCTGCGCACAGTTTCACTGATCAATTGGAAGATTAGTTTTCTTGTATGGTGGCGTGTTAGGCGAATGGGAAGCTGTCGCACTCACTCACTCACTCACTCACTCACTCACTCACTCACTCACTCACTCACTCACTCACTCACTCACTCACTCACTCTCACACACACACACACACACACACACACACACACACACACACACACACACACACACACACACACACACACACACACACACTCACACTCACACTCACACTCACACACACTCACACACACTCACATGACTTACAGTGTAATCACCACATTCTCCAATGACTCGCCACTACTTTTTCGTTCAAGGTCACAGTTGTATCCACACACACACACACACACACACACACACACACACACACACACACACACACACACACACACACACACACACACACACACACACACACACAATTGTAAATCTGACCTGGATGAGATATCCAGCTATCTTAAACGCACGAGGCTTTGGCGTACGCGCGCGCGTGTATTTTTACCATGTGGGATGTTGTTTTTAGAAATACATAGTGAGGTCATGATGAGTGTACGAATGTTGCATCTCTGTGGTAGGTGCTGGTGGTGGAACTGGCGGAGTTCCATGGCAACGCCTTATAGGCGAGAGAGGGCGTGGGTGGACCTTCCTCTGACTTGGGGGATTTGTAGCCTAGTCACAGAGTCTGCAGACCTCATGGTAAACACATAAAAGCGAGATACTGGAATTGAGCGCGTGAGAGTTGGGGAAAGGGGGAGGGGAAGAGGTAGTAAGCAGACAGACAGGCAGTTTGGGGGGTAGAAATAGCCTAAGCTACTCTATCCCTTTGAGATGTATTTTTTTCTTGTCTCAATAAACATACTTGAAAACAGGCAGGGCGGTAAAAGAGAGGGCGAGATAACTCCCAGAGGCCAGATTCACGAACCAGTTACACAAGTACTTACGAACGTGTACATCTTTCCTCAATCTTTGATGGCTTTGGTTACATTTATTAAACAGTTTACAAGTATGAAAACTTGGCAATCAACTGTTGTTATTGTTATAAACAGCCTCCTGGTGCTTCGGAGCTCATTAACTGTTTAATAAATGTAAACAAAGCCGCCAAAGATTGAGAAAAGATGAACAGGTTCGTAAGTGTTTGCGTCATGTCTTCGTGAATCTAGCCCCAGGTCTGCCGACAATTGAAAGGTGTACCCACTGCACGTGTTTTGGGTTCAAAATTTCACTAAAAACACTCAAATGTTATATAATTTCAAAGGAACTGAAGTCACTGTACACTAGAACACTTGCGCGCCGAGTGGTTATCCTTGAGCGATGTTGGTTATAGAGGCAGTGTCCTTCGGCTCGGGATATAAAGTATTCAATGTGTGCGCCACTTTTCCATGTATAGCCAGGACTAACTATAACAATTTTCGATATAATGTATTTATGTATTGCGTTTGCTGCGTATGTAACATGCATTTATGTATCTAACCCCATTTCAAAGTTTATTTGCTTTAAAGTCGTATTATCTTTCAAAACATAAGTTTGTCTCAAGTCAAGCAAGTTACATTCAACAGAGCACAGGACGCTAATCGTTCACAGCTACATTTTAATAATATAAATACATCTTTCTCAACCTGTCCTTCGCTTCACATTTGAAGTTTAGGGTACAAATTTCTTTGGTGTCTACGGCTTCACACAGGGAGAGAATAATAGGCACTCCAGGAAGTCTTGTAAGCTTGCGCACGCGCGCGTGCGTGTGTGTGTGTGTGTGTGTGTGTGTGTGTGTGTGTGTGTGTGTGTGTGTGTGTGTGTGTGTGTGTGTGTGTGTTCCAAGGCGTTGCCAAAACTGGAGTGTGTGTGTGTGTGTGTTCCAAGGCGTTGCCAAAACTGGAGTGTGTGTGTGTGTGTGTTCCAAGGCGTTGCCAAAACTGGAGTGTGTGTGTGTGTGTGTTCCAAGGCGTTGCCAAAACTGGAGTGTGTGTGTGTGTGTGTGTGTGTGTGTGTGTGTGTGTGTGTGTGTGTGTGTGTGTGTGTGTGTGTGTGTGTGTGTGTGTGGGAGTGGTGGCTGGTCCAACATCAAAGCAAATTCTAGTTATTAACAGCACTGCATCGTCACCAGTGCCTCGGGGTCACTGTCTGACGGAGGTTCTGAAGCGTAAGCCATGTGCTTGCTGTAAACAGGTGCTATTAAACCTTTTTGGAGAAGGGCAAAATATCGCGTGCTATTATTATAACAGTTTACACTCACAATATACTTTGTTCATTCAGTTATAAAAGTGAGCTGTCAGCTGTACGCTAGGATGGGCGGTCAGTTATTCAGACTGATACAGTTAGTTACTCCTGGATTGTCAACTGGTGTGTGTAATTTTTGGTGTAACGAGATAAATGAATGCTTTCACCCAGCGTTCAATGTTCTTACATTCTTAAACATGTAAGTGACTAGTATCGCCGATCTGTGATACTAGTGGTAGACGGAACGTTCATAAGACTGTTTATTGTTGGGTTAAAGCACAGTATTAGGTCAGATATCTTTGTATCATATCTACGTAGACAGATATCCAGTAGTACACAATTATGTATCTCGCAGATCAGCAAGTGACGTCACTAAGTTAGTTTTAGATACAGACAAAAAACTGTTTTGAGCACTGTATCAGTAACATCAATTGAAAATTGATTTTGTATTTAAGAAAGCGTGTGTTTGAGACGCTAGTGGTTGTTGCTATAGATTACTGGGCGGACCCACACACACAACAGCTTGCAGAAATGAACACAAAAAGAACGGCATTTATCCTAAAATATAATCATTTTCGACCTTCAGTAGTAATTCTTTTAGTCGAGAGGTAATGTTAAAATAAGACAATGTAACAAAGACAAATCATTTCATAATCACAATTAGGTGGAGGCAAATCAGGACTGCAAATCAGAACTTTTGTAGCTCTGATTTGTTGTAATTGTTATGTTTTGAAAGAGCAGGAAATATTATATATTAGTTTTCACCGCTACCATTCTTGGTCCACCCCTGAGAGTTTACAGGGCTCCCGTCCCCTGTGTTCTCACCGCAGGGAAGCTTTTGCTCTGTAGACAGAAGGTTTAAACAAATTTATCAGAATATCTTTCCTTACAGGATAACCGCAGTGTTACAGTATAAATAGGTGATTCGACGGTTTTCATTCCACTCTATATACAGCCAAAGCCGTCTTGTAAAGTCTTAGGGTGCAGTAATAAAGTACATATCCACTGGTATATTTTCATACACTGAAGTCTAGAATGTTGCATTAATAGTTTATAAACATCGATCGTATTTCACTATGCAAGATTTTGTTTGTTGTTTGTGGGTGATTGATTAGAAGGCGGAGATGCATGGCAAGTTGCCCCGTGTTTTTTGTTGTTTTTTTATAGTTAGACAGGTTAAATGATACTTGTGTGACGGGACGATAGCCACGTGTGTAAATGGAGTTAGCTGACTCGCCCCAAGGTCGCCCGGGCACAAGCTTCAGACCCCCCTTGCATGGCTGCTGCACTGCATCATTAATTCCATCTACTTTAAACAGGCCAATTGACATTCCTATTTGATTTCTTGCACTTATGCATGTAATTGGAAGTAGTTGAGCAAAAAGTGCGATCAATTTTGTAATTTACCTAAGCAGTCTGGCCGTGGGTAATAGGTTGCTTACTATAATATTACTGGGTCAGCTATATCGAGATATTAAAAAGCTGTAAGAAAGTTTCCTAAAGGTAAAGGTTTGCTTTGAGTGCATACAAGACGAAAACGGCTTGGCAGCTTGAGCTATAAATCAGTGAATATTCTGACCCTCTTCACCAGGCCTATTATCACTGTCCCAGCCATCTTCCCTCATGATTAACGACAAGACCACAGCCAGCCTCCTGTAGATGTGCGTCTCCATTCTATAGTGGCGTAATATTAAAGTAACCGTCACCACAGTACACCTTACAGAATGATTGAACAGGCTAGCCTATCCATTTCAGTTTTAACTTTCAATGATGTATTCTCTACTGGGACCATTTGTTGAAATACACCTTTGCCTGGTATACAACAGCCAAAGTTAAAACTTGGCTCCAATCAGCACGTTGCAAGCGGATGACCGATGTGCAGTGTTTGCAATATTTACAATTAATAAGCAGGTCGTAAGCTTAAGTTGTATTTCAGCTTCAGTATGTATCCTATCTATTCCATGGCAAACTGACCTGAGCACCAAAACTCCCACACAAGGTAGAGACAAAATTAAAAGACGAGGGATATGTGGCGAATGGTGGAAGAGCTCAAAATGAACAGATCAACAGTAAAAGGTTAAGAATATTTACTGTGATGTAGTCATTGCGCGAATTCGCCTTGGCTATAGACACATCTGGCAGGTTAGTGAGGCTGAGCCGCTACCAGAATACTCAGATTGTAAACTCTGTGATAAACCTTTAATGCATTCACTAGAACACTATATTGATGAATGTGAAACCGTAAAGGACTTTAGACCTCCTGGCCTCTTGTACCACCAACTGTGTAACTATTTTATTGACTCAGGTGTTCTGGACGACATCCTAACAATTTACCCAAAATTTGCTTGTCCATTTTAAAGAATGAAGAACAATTTTTATTTATATTACTTCTAAGCTGCATCACTTATGAACCCATCCCTGCCCTTGTGTGGCAGTGCACAATAGAAAGTTGTTTTCACATCTCCATACATTAAAACATTGATTGTAATCATGATATATATGTGCTTCAGCCTACAGTTTAGACCTATTGTCTTATGTATGACCCTCTGTCCTGCGTGACAGTGAATACTAGCATTATCCTCACTTTAATAAGACTATCAAAATCCTCAGATTATGCAAAATTGTAATTAATTTTGTCAATAAAGATGTTAATAATAAATAACTTTAAATGAACAGGTTATCTACCAAAAAAAATTGATAAACTTGAATGGGATTATTTGATCTTCATTTTTATGTTCCCAAGACCCACACATGCGTCCATGCACTGTGAAAACGTCTTTATAAACCATAAGATTTATCATTTTTTGTTTTCCTTTAAAGTATTGTATAAATTTTTAAGACAGTCACAAGAATTACAAAACAAGCAATTAGAAATATGTGAAACCGGAAGTATTTAATTAAATTAGTGTATTCCCTTGCAGAAACTTGGGGTGCTGCAAAAAACAGTGGAGGAAGTGAGTGGACGCCTTCAGGAAGCAGAGAAGACTGCCGAGTCCTGGGGACCTGTGTCCCAAGACCCTAACCTCGCTGATCAACATGCTCACAATGTCAGGGTTAGTGTTCCAAAACTAGCATTTCCTTTCCCAAATACATCTGCAAGAGTTTGTCAGTTCCTACTATCAATGACTTAGTTATTACATATTTTAAAAGTTGGGTTACAGTAAACTAATATACAGCAATTTTATTAAATTGTATATATGAATTAACATCTTAGGAATGCCTCATTACATGTTATTATGTAATTTTCTTTGTAATTAGTTGTATGCACATTTGTAGAGTGTTGTATTATCTATGTTATGCTTATTTTTCCTTGTGCCATTTACATGGCTAATGTATTAAGAAAAGCGTTGAATGCAATGAAGCGCCCCATTCTGGGCAGCTTCAGCAGCTCCTGGTGCATTGGCTATGGTATCAGCGATATCTGTAAAACTACCTGGACTTGCAAAGACTTATTGAACACTAGGGCCAGAGACTGGCATGCCTACAGAGGCAGCATGGGGGGAGCCAAGATTGTACCTGTAAAACCACACAGAAAGTACTGAACAGGTGAAACAAAACCATGTATAATATTTTTATTTGAAAGAGAGTAAAGGAAAAAAAAAGGGAGTTACCCAGAGACATTATCACCTCATAAAATACTCAGGGTGGGAGCAAATAAGGACTATTTAGCATAGGTATTATGCACACAAGAGGACACAGATGGAAACTTATGTATCCAAGCAAGTCACAAAGACATTCTGATTGAAAAAATGATTTCTAGTGAACAAATGGAATGTACTAAGAAGTGAGGAGGTGAAGGCAGATGCCAAACACAACTTCAAATTTAGGTATGACATAGCCCTAATAGGCTCTGGAACCTATACATCTGTTGATTAGGGTAAAGAGGCTAGACTCTAGAGCCATAGCTCATACTCCAAAAATACAACTACAATATGTGGGAAGGTAAACCTCCCTCAACCCTTCCAAGACGAACCCGATTACCACAGGAAAGAATGGTGGAAATGGGAAGCTACTAAGGGCTACCTCACAGTAAAGAGTTTTATTAGATTAAATGCTCTTCTTGGCTAGCCATCAGTAGCTCCAGGTTATACTACCAATGGCACCTCAAGGAGGAATTAGTATTTGGCTAAGCAAATTAAGGAACAAAGATTGTGGGGCTCACCCATGGGGTGAGAAGACTTGAAACTCAGAACTCGCAGAAGGAAGACCTCAACAACTGGAATGGCCATGCAGACTCGGTGTGGATACAAAATATCCAACAGGTAAAGAGTAACCATCACCATCAGACAGCTAAAAACCTCAATCCCAAAATTAGCTATAAACATACTGATACTGTATTATCAAAGAAAGCAGTAATACCATCTGTGTATATCCTGAATACACGGATACACATGGATGGTTTGCTTTAGCCAGCCCAAACACACAACTTTGATCAAGTCTTCCTTTGGAACCAAGCACAAGGGATATGGGCCCTGTTCCAAAGGTCTGGAAGTGTGTCTAGTAGGCCTATAGAACAGCACAGTGGCAACTGGACAGAAAGCATGATGCCCTTTGGACTGGCCAAACCATGCATCCACCAGCAGATAACTTTTTCTTGACCATAATGAACAAAGAAAGCTGAAAATGGAGGAAGTGATTCCCATAATCTTAGAAACAAAACATCTTACAGCAAAGAGCATGAAGTTCATAAACTTGACTACCAGAAACCAGAGTCAATAAGAACACTGTTTTGTAAAAGATATAATCAGCTGTGGGGAATATGAAGCTAAGGGAAAGAGAAAAAGGAAAGAACAGGATCAGGCAGGCTCCAATTCAACGGGAGCTGGTCGGAGGTAAGAAAAGCCCAGGATAACTTGAGGAAAGGGGTACAGTATATTATTGTCGCTGTAAAACTACACAGAAAGTACTGAAGAGGTGAAACAAAACAATGTACAATATCTTTATTTGCAAGAGAGAAAAGACAGAAAAAAAGGGACTCGGTAGTTTGAACGTCTAAAAAAAACCATGAGCACACCATCAGGTTACCCAGAGACCAGAGGGGTATTTGAGGATTTACCCCAAATCCAGGGGTAAATTGACTGGATTCAAACCTGGCCCCAGGCCGAGCTTGGGGATTAGAACAACTCCCAGAACCCCATCCAGGTACAATCCCAGGTATTGATCATGAGACTGTGCTTCACAAAGAGCCAAGACAGAAAGGACATGACCACTGGCACGAGGACAACTACAAAGAGGAAGCAAAAGTTGGAAGGACCACAAAGCTACCTCATACCTGTAATAGCACAAGGAAGGATGTAGATATATGACAAAAAAGAACTGTCACCTGATCCCCTCAATGGTGGCAATATAAAAAACTCAAAACTCCAGAATTGAACAATCTAGGCAAGTTATCAATAATCTGGAGGAGGCATAGTCCCGGGATTGGAAGACGGTGTGTAAGAAAGGTTGGGAACCAGGGATGAACTTGCCAAGAGAACCAGTAGAATGATGTGGCCCAGAGATATCAAACTGGATCAACACAGCGAGAAGCTGGACTGGTCCAAGTGAAAAGCATCCACCACACCTACCTTGCAATTGGAAAAGGGAGTCACATTAAGAGGCAATTAATGGTTTCATGCCGAAGGGAAGAGATTCATCTTCTGATCGGCGAATGTCTTGCAAATCCAATTTCAATCACTTACTCCATCAAAATTAGACAGATTCAGAAGAGGGGTGATCATGAGAACATTAAGCAACCTGCCTTCAACCAAATTTGATTAGACATGAAGACTATTTAGGCAAAGTTCAGGTGACCTAAAAGGCTTTCAATATCTCAACAGGAAAGAGGAGGATCTCTTGACACTAACCAAAGATGCAGACATTACCCACCTTAAACCCCAGCTAATTCCTGAACTGTGAGAATATTAAACCATGCCAGAAACGATCCTGCAGATCCAAGAAAAGGAGCCAACACTAAATCAAAACCACCTGGTGGACTAAGAAAAAGAGTACTGTACTCACATCCAGAAATTTGGCGGTTTCAAGATCAACTGAAGAAAATTTAATATACTGTAGTTTTGAAAACAAATCATACACAAGCTCAGATTAGGACAAATCTTAAATGCACTTTTATTTTTTACCATAACATGAGGTGCTTTGTACTCTAATTATTGCAAAACTACTTTATAATGTATTCTTCCTATTATTAAAGCATAGGATTGTTAGAGGATCAAATAAATCAATTACAAATGCAGACTTTGAAACTAACAATAGATAATTTTGCCTGTAGAAATTCCGTGAGGGCCTGGCTGACTTACAACGGGGAGTTGATGATGTTAATGATCAAGCCGCCCGATTTTCTGCTCACAATGTACCTCTCACTCCAGCAAACTCTGCCAGACTTCATGACCTCAATAACAGGTAACAGTTGCATAGAATAGTTATTTTAAGCATTGGTGTAATGACAGTGCAGTACAATACATATAGTGTTTAGCAAAATAAAATAGTACTGTACTGTAGTTGTATGAATAAAATTACAAAATTTAGTTTATGTAAATAACTGTTTAATATTAGGTTAATTCACCCCTTCCACTTATGTCATATATATGAGGTGCAGGTTGGTTTTACTCAATTATGTGCTTGTAAAGATTTAGCTGCAGCATCTGCATTATGACACAGACTTGTTACATAACTTCTAGGGTTGTGTGTGTGTAATTTCTCTACCAAAGTTTGCCGTACTCTGTCATAAACTTTTTTCAAGTCCACATATTATATGTGGACTTCAAAAACATATATTATATGTGGAAATATATATATATTTCCATTATTATATCATTTTACATGCTCTGTACATCCGAATATTTTCTAATGCTTTTACTACAATGCTTGTCAGTGATACAGCTCATAGTTAAGTGGGTCTTCCCCGTTTCCATTTTTATGGATTGGAACTACAGTATACCTTTTTCTGTCAGCTAGGTTTTCCTGTTTGGAAGGATTTTGTTAGATAATCTGTAGGGGTGCTAATCTCACATGCATAATCCCTTACTACCCAAGGTGAAACTCCATCTGGTTCAACTGTTTTATTTTTGTTTAGCTCCCTGAGCAGTGTTTTCTTCCTGAGAAAGCCTTGAAAACCCCAATGAGGCCAAGGGATGCTAGCTACCTAGTGCAATACACAGGCAAGCAAACTTGCAAGTTGCAAGGGAAGCATCTTTACAGAACAAACACCAATTCTCAACCTGAACCATTAGGTGAGAAAAGGCATAATTAGTCCTGGAAAAGAATGACACTGCAACCCAAGTGCACCTTTGAAGAAAACTCAAAGCGTCTATCCACATAAGAAGCAGAGCAGAGCAGAGCAGAGCAAAGCATGATTTGAAGCAAGTACTAGTAAAATTATACACTGCCAATGAAAAGGTTCCCATTGCAGGAAACGAGTAGATCATGCCCAGGGACGTATTGATTCCAGAGGAGTCAGCCCTTAGAGGAGGAAGTACACGCCTTCAGATCAGTTGGGGCAGGGCAAATGTAAGCCAACTACCAAGGGAACCCTGACACAAAATCATATTGATTCAATAAAGTACTGTATGTTACGATGTAGGCAACATAAAATACAATTATGGTGCAGAACAAGAAACGGTAATATGTTAAGGCTATGGATAACCAAAACCACTAAACTTGTGCATGAAGCAGTTGGAGGGGGCTGGTTAGAGGCAGTTGGCATTCAAGGCAAGAAGAAGCTATAGTACTATATATAATATTGTATAATTAATATATTTTCATAATATATGGATGGTCAAGTTACTCCAGTTAATAAATTGATCAGATTATACCATATTGTAAATGTTATTTTGTGTTTCCTTGGTTTTTCAGCTCATAGGGGCACTTATTAATTTCACTCAGTCACAGGTAAACACTTGGATCATTTCAGTGACATCACTATCTGTATAAACTTCAAAGCCAAGGAAGAAAAGGGAATTATCAAGGGAAAGCACCAAAACATTATGATTATATATCACTTAGAAGGGGGTTATATAGCAATAAGGATTTGGGATGGGATGGGGAAAATGAATGGGGCCAAACCACTTGGGCTGGATAGTAGAGTGACAATCTTGCTTCATGCAGGTCGGCGTTCAATCCTCGACTGTCCGAGTGGTTGGGCACCATTCTTTTTCCACCGTCCCATTCCAAATCCATATTGACCCCTTCCAAATGCTATATAGTTATAATGACTTGGCATTTTCCTCTGATAATTCCCTTCCCTTAATTGGATTTGAAGTTTTTACAGATAGTGATATCACTGAAATGATCCTAGTGTTTATCTGCAAGTGAGTGAAACTAATAAGTGCCCTTATGAGCTGAAAATTAGGAATGTTCTAAGTCCACTATGGGCTCACCATAGCCTGTGCTACGTGGAACGTTTGTTCCGAGTAGCTGAATCTAAAAACAACAACAACATAGGCATGTTTTTTGACAATACAATAGTGTACAATATGTATTTTGATACATGTACATTTTAAAATATGCTTATTTTTATGAATTATATTATTAATAGCACGCTACCTATTCTTAGATTATACTGTTTTATCATTGTAGATGGAAGACATTGGAGACAACGGTGAATGACAGGTGGCGTCAGGTGGCCGGCCGGTCACGGGAGGTGACGCCACTCACTCCGGCCCAACTGGCATCGTCAGTCTCTCCTCCCTGGGAGAGAGCTACCACCAGCAACAAAGTGCCTTATTACATCAAGTGAGTTATTACTAATTACATTATGATCAAATAATTATTTTTGACAATGATGATAGAAACAGAGAATAAAAGTACAAAGTAGCCAGTTCAGTAGTGATAGTTTTCCATGAGTTTTTCTGAAGGAAAATATTAGTTTTCTTTATATAAATATGCTGCTATTACTGAATGGAGAACTATATTAAAGCAATTTACATTATAATTTCCTGCTATCAAACCTCTTTGTCTTATTAATATCGGCTTGTAAAGATGTTTGTGAATGCATATAAACTACCCAGGAAATGCCTGGGTTAATACCATACTGGCTTGGAAATAAGAGTAGATGATATGGATATGATAAGAATGTTCTTTCTTATGAAAATGTAAGAACTGTTGTATATACAAATAAAAATAAATATGCGGTAACATAATACCATAGATGTAGGAGAGCTAGATTCGTATGTAGGTTACAATTACAGTACTGTATACTGTATATAAATGAGTTTAGATGGGAGCTGCTTTAAAAAAAAAAATTATTTATGTACAAGATGTCTTACATTCTTATATGTGGACCAGTAGGTCCTCTGCAACTTTTTATTCTTTATTTTTGGTGCTGCAAGAATGCTAAAATGTGTCCATATGATTATATTTTATTTATTAATTTTCCTTTAATTGTTCTTGGCGAGCTATGAAGACTAAATTCTTATCTGGTAAATATTAAAAAAAAATATTCTTTATTGGCAATTTGTACTTAGTCTTAAGATGCTGGTAAGTAATGTACAGTACTGTATATGCAAATTCTTATAAAAAAATTTATACAGTACAGTACTCTTACTATACATCATTAATGTACTAATTGTATAGCTATTTCTTTTTATCATAGCACCGTAGAGATCTTTTATAACCAATTCAAAATCTTTCAGCCATGACCAGGAAAGTACCCACTGGGACCATCCTATAATGATGGACTTACTAGACTCGCTCACAGAGTTCAACCATATCAAGTTCTCAGCTTACCGTACAGCCACTAAACTTCGGATGCTACAAAAGAAACTAGCATGTAAGTTCATTTTTATAGTTATATGAATAGTGAATAACGTTAATGTGGCAAATATAGCATGGGCACAATATATATATATATATATATATACAGGCTTGTATCATTTAACCCTACAACTCCAACTTTTGTTGTATTTCTACCTTTCAACATTCTACAGTATTATCATTATACTTCCTCTTGAAGCTGTGAATGGTAGTTGGTTCCACCACTTCTTGCTTGCACTCATTCCACTAGTTTACACTCATTATATACAAGTATAGTACTTCCTCATATTTTTCAGATACTTGTATTTCCAACTTCCACAAGTCTTCCCCTCAATTTATTTTCCATTAACTGGTTTCATCCTCCTTGTCTATTCCTCTTAGTACAGTATCTTGCGAGAATATTGTCTGTGGTGCTTCTCTTCTAATACTATTATACCTAATTTCTCTTACCCATTTCTACAAACTGTCATGGACTATAAATTTTGTTGTGCTTTATCAAGTATGTGGATTCCATGTTGAAGGTGCATATTCGAAGAATAGTCCAATATACAGTGAACAGTGCTCTGTAGGATTCCTGTCTTAAATTTTTAATGTCATCGTCATGTTCACTAGTTTTGCATACAGTGTACTGCCGATGCTATTATGTTGATGTGCCTACAGTGTTAAGGTTGGCATTATATATGCTCCCAGGAACTTTTCCTTTTTTTGATTTCTGCAACTCGCTCCCCCATATATTGTACAGTCTTTTTGGCTTCCTTTCCACCTCTTATAACTCATTTATATATTTTACTTTTTGGGATTTAACTCTAGTAGTTGTATATCTTTTTGTATGTCTAGGTAACCCCTGTTTAATCTTGCAGTCACTCTTTGATCTTTACAGTGTATATAAAATATTGTTATGCATGCTCCTACCTCTTTTGGGATATAATTTACAAATATGAAGTAACAGTAGTAGTTCAAGTTGTCACTTCACTCTGACACACATCCTCTTATTCAACACCCCCTCCCCTCCCAGTTCAGATTTACTCTACTTCATATCCATACATATTGAGTATATCTATATACTCAATATGTATGATATAGAGTATATATTTTATATGATATGAGTAAATCTATATATGAGATATATATATATTATAATGTGTGCTACAGAATAAGAGCTTTGCTTGGGTAGTCTCTTCTTCACTATAATCTTGGTCAAATGACTGCTTTTAGGAACATGTTACACTCCCCTTCCAAGTGCCTTTGTTGTCTGGCTATGTATTATATATATACGTGTATATATATTTGATCATCCTTAATTTTTTTTTTTTTTTTAAACAGTGGATCGTGCCAAAATGCAGATGGCTACAGATATATTTGACGAACATGGCTTACGCGGCCAAAACGACCGTTTGATTGACGTTGGCGACATGGTGGTGGTACTTTCTGCTCTGTATGCCAATATATCAGCTGACCACCCTGATGTCAACACAACTCTAGCAATGGATCTTTGCCTTAACTGGCTTCTGAATGTGTATGACAGCCAGAGAACAGGGCAAATGAGAGTGCTCTCATTCAAGATTGGGCTGGTTTGTCTTTGTAGGGGTCATCTTGAAGAAAAATATAGATGTAAGTTGCATTTGTATTCTCAGCGAGTATGTTTAACTCTTTGGCTGTGCTAAATGATAGTCATATTTTTGTGAATCGACCACTAAATGACAGTGGTAAATAGAATTTTGTTTGTTTGACCAAGCTCTCTAACCTTTAAAAGAGGGCCCTGGGAACTGAATCAATTATCACCCCAAATATGCTTTCTTCAAACCCTCACTATATTACCTCACAATATTCAATACCATTTTACACACAAATAACAGTATATGCAGGTCCTACAAAGTATTCACCAACTAGGTGAATACTTATTTGTGTGCAAAATAAAAATAAATACTGTATATAAAATTGTAATAAGGTATGTTATTAAAGTTTAAATGTTTTACATGTTTTGTACAATATGGAGGTGATCAATAAGTTTGGAGAGAGCTTTTCTTTAGTATGTACAGGAACTGTATTCATCTTTGTGTTCAAAACTAGTTCACCATTTTCTGGCCTGAAGTGATTGATGGCAAATGAAGAAAAATCCACCAGAGCCCCCTTCTTCCCCCCCCCCCACCCCCATTCTCAATTTTGTTTTAATTTGTGTCACAATTAAAAAAATTTTATTTAATTGCACCGCTGGAAAACGTTTTTTCTTACTAGATGAAATATGTAATATGAAAATTTAGTTTTTTGACTGCTTTTCAACCATCTGTAGCATTAAAGCTGAAAAATATGTAGCAGCCAAAGGGTTAAGAAATCGTTAGTTTCCAAATGATTGTTACTTGCAAAGTTCAAATATTCAGTTTATAAAGCATTATTAAAGTTAATTTATTACAATATTAGGTTCAAGATTTGTATTCCTATGTATGGTCAGTGTAAGAATATATATACTGTACAGTGTATTAATACTAAATTTACTTTTACTTTGAGTTATCAAGGGAAAGTGCTAAGCCATTACGACTATTTAGCACTGGGAAGGGGACAGTATAAGGATTTGGGATGGGACAGGGAGAAGGAATAGTGCCCAACCACTTGGACGGTCGGGGATTGAACGCCGACCTGCATGAAGCGAGACCGTCGCTCTACCGTCCAGCCCAAGTGGTTGGGCACTTTTACTTTGAATGAAATATATTGTGTACAGTTCTTGATGACAATTTGCAAGTGATTAAGAAATAATTTGCAAGTTTGTATATTGTGCATAATTTGTTTAGGCTCATTTAATATAAAGAAGTTATTAAACAAAAATCTGTGCACAATTAGGGATGCTACTTATGTAACCTGATGCCAATTTAAATAATTTGGGTTCTTCAGATATGTTCCGGTTGATTGCGGACCCAAATCGCCTTGTGGACCAGAGGAAGCTTGGTCTCTTGCTACATGACTGTGTACAAGTACCTCGACAGCTAGGCGAGGTAGCTGCCTTCGGTGGATCTAACATTGAGCCATCTGTCCGCAGTTGCTTTACTAAAGCTGGCAAGGACAGGGAAACAATTGAGGTAAGAATTGTACTTAAAAATAAATGAAAATATTAATGCATTAATGAGTTTAAAATATATATCAGTAAATCTTTAGATCCTGATATTATCCAGCATTTTTTATGGGATCTGCTTCTACGTGGTCAAACAATCAAGACAGTTTTCAATTCAACCCTGTTAGCGTCTGCTATTTTGAGGTTTAGATTTTGGGGTACCTGTATACTGTTTAATTGTACTTGTTATAAATACTGTACAGTTAACTGGCATTGCAAAAGTCATGTAATGTACCTCTTAAAATATACTAGAACTTCAAGATGCATATGCAGGTCCTACAAAGTCTACATACAAAAGTATAATCACAAATACAGTGGCACCTCGATTAACGAGTTTAATCTGTTCCGGCACCGAGCTCGTCATGTGGAAAACTTGCCTTGCAAAACAAGAACAAAACTGTCGTAAAAGGTGTCCGAGAACCAGCGGAAATGCTTGTTAATCAAGGAAAAGCTCATTAGTAGAGACAAATGTTCTGCGAGTGGCTCGCATGTTACTCAAAATGCTCGTAGATAGAGCTGGTCGTTAATCGAGGTGCCAATGTATAATCAGTGGTTATTAAATGTGTACACTACTTGTTGCCATAAAATTATAAACAAAAATACAATTTCTCAATTCTGACAATCGAGAAATTGAATATTATTAGGAAATAATCTAATAATTAAATCTTGTAAATTTACACTAACATTGCAGATTTAGCCTCATTACTTGTTTATTATTTCAAGGGTTATTTAATAAAACCTCTGAAGCAGTTATATCTTTAGGAAGATGAAGATGGAAAAATAAAAATAAGTTATTTAAAGTATATACAGTATTGTGTATCTGGAAATACTTATTCACCTCTAGAATGTGGTTACCAATATCAAAATATCCGAGCAGGGCAGAAGTAATTGGGCACATTTCCTATCACCTAATGCCGCTATTCACCTAGCAATAAGTAGGGTGTAGTAATAACTACAGTAGTTATTAATAATAATTAGTAATAATAACTCTTGAAGAGTTAGTCAACTTGTGTGGTTGCCTCCTGGGCGGAGTCAGTAATTCGACCTGGGGAACAGGGGGATGGGGGACCCTTGATATAAGCCTAACGTGCATGGTCGGCGTTCAATCCCCGACCCTCCAAGTGGTTCGGCACCATTCCTTTACCCCCCTCCTTTCCTATCCCAAATCCTTATCCTGACCCCTTCCCTGTGATAGTCGAAATGGCCTCCTGATTCTTCCATTCCATTCCTGTCCCCCCAGATACGATGAATTATATCTTGTGGCTAACCCTATCTGAATATGGTGTACTATAAGACTAACTGCATAATACAAATATTCAAGGTACATGTTATTTCACAGGCTGTGCATTTCCTGACATGGGTGCAGCAGGAACCTCAGTCACTTGTGTGGCTGGCTGTCCTGCATCGTGTTGCTGCTTCAGAAAGCATTCAGCATCAGGTATGGATAAATATCTGAGAACATTCAGCAAAATATCCAAACTAGTATTGTACTTGATTCTAATATTATCATGAATGTAATTGTTTCTCAGTACAATATATTTTTGTATAACAAGTATATTTTTTTCCCAAAGAATTTCAATGCAGGGGTCCATATGATATTATGTTGGTGTAAGATCTTCCATAATATTTTGATACAATAATTTAACCTTATTTACAGGTTAAATGCAACATCTGCAAAGCTTATCCAATTGTAGGCTTGAGATACCGATGTCTCAAGTGTTTGAGCTTTGACATGTGCCAGCGGTGTTTCTTCGATGGAAGGAGTGGCAAGAGCCACAAAATTACACACCCCATGCACGAGTACTGCACAGCGGTTAGTATTAAATTACCTGGAGAGTAATATCCTCTATGTTTTTAATATAAAAATGCTGTCTAGTATTGTAGTCTTGATATACAGTACTGTACCAAGATTATATTTTTGTACTCCACATTATCATAATTACCATAATGGTACTAATTATACCATCATTAATAATGATACAAATTACAGACTACTGCTGGCGAAGATGTGAAAGATTTTACGAAAGCACTCAAGAATAAATTCAAGTCAAAAAGATCTCTGCAAAAGCATACCAAGAAGGGCTATCTACCAGTGCAAACTGTACTGGAGGTAAGAATACTTGATGTCACCCAAAATTGTATGTATCGGCATTACAAATTATAAGTAATTTACCGATGTTGGTGTAAAAATGTCTTTAACGTAATTTGTGTAGTTGCTGAATTCTATAATTGTAACTTCAGTCACTAATCTATTATTGATAATGATGGACCTGATGGGTCCTAGAAATATGACTAGGCATTGATACTATTGTTGTTGGCCCTAATTGAATAAATTGGTTGGTTGGTTACTGCAAAAAAAATTAGATAATGTAATTTTAAAGTAAAGCTAATCTATTATAATCTATTATTTACTACAATAATTTTTTATTAAAGTACAGTATCATCAAAACTCTACAGTAGCTAAAGGAAGAGATTGTTTATAAACACAAAACTTTGTCAATATCCAAGATGTCTTTAATTACAATTTTGGTGCATACCAATTGAATTCAAATTTTATATATTTTTAATTGTATACTGTATTTCCATTTAAATGTTTTGTGTTTATTGGTATCAAAGGAAAGAGCCATAGATTTAATGAATAACATCAAAATAAATGACATATTCTAGATAAAGAATTACAAAAATCTACATATACTTTGCTCTACTCAAAGACTTGCATGAAGGAAACACAAATAAGACAGGGAAGAGTTTTTGAAACCAGAAGGAGGCAGAAATAGACATCATAATTACAGTATAAGCTAAAAAAAAATGTGTAGCAAGGTTGGCAGGAAGTTACTGGTGCAAAAATGTCTAGAAATGTCAAAATACTTACGATAAAATACACATGTACCAGAAAATAAGACACTGAGAATAGCTTCATACATGAATTCAAATGTAAACACAATGCAAGAAAACAAAATTTGGATCATGAGATTTCACATACCTAATGATTAAGACACATCCAGGAGCATTATTTTTTAACCTATTGTCAACCAAACAATAAACAAATAGAATTCCAAGTGCAATGGATATTATTATTATACAACAATAAGTATCAATACCAAGGTGGTTGTAATGGCTTAACCTTTTAATTATATAGTGGGAGGGATGATAAAAGTCTCTGATAATGTAAATATCAATGGAAGTTAATACTTCAATATTCCTTAAGGGCGATCCATTAGAGTCACCATCACCATCCCCTCAGCACAACGTCACCAGCCAAGACATGCACTCACGCCTAGAACTGTATGCTTCTCGTCTGGCCGAGGTCGAGCTTAGAACAAACTCAAATTCTACTCCTGACAGGTTTGTGAAAGTGTTCAACAAGTAAAGAGAAAAGTGAATTAATGTACTATGCTAAAATTAATAAAAGTTGCAATACATATTTGGTCATAAAATGTTTGTGACCCTTCTTATTTAATCAGTTATAATTCTCAACTGTAACCATTCTCAATTATAATTGGTATAATATTTGTTCCACCAGTGAGGACGAGCATGGACTGATTGCCCAATATTGCCAGTCGTTGAGTTCTTCTGATGCCCCGCTACCTGTGCCACGGTCTCCATTGCAAATCATGGCTGCTGTTGATGCTGAACAGAAAGATGAGCTGGAGCAAATGATCAGGTTAGTTATGTCTTCGGTATTTTTCCCGTTAATGAACTAGAAACCTCCGAAGCTAGCCACTCTGGGATAAAATGCTCTGTCTGCTATTTTAAGGAAGATATAATTAGGAGTGGTCCCGTATAAAACAATGTAATGGATATTCAACATACATGATGCATCATCTAGGAAAAAGATACTATCAGAAAATAAACAAAATTTAATTTCCTAAACTTTGTCTGTTCTATGAGGAAGGATGAAGTGTTTGGGAGTAAGAAAATAATTAAATTGTTGTTACTTATTTTACTTTCTACTAGAACAGAATCCATCTACTAAACATGAAAACAGGGAAGTCAGTTTAAAGCAATAAATTTTTATTACTAAAACACTCCTAATACTGTAGTCCTACTTGACTAATTACTTCAACAGCAGATCTAGGCAAATGCAACAAATATACAGTACTCATTATAACTCATGTCTGTATTTTGCCCACATTTTGCCAGATTTTCCCGGCCTATTGCAGCCAAAATGTCACCTATGATTTTTTTTTCCCCGTGCTCAGGGAACACAAATTAACATTTTTAGAAGATGAAAAAAAAATTTAGAATTTTTTCTTGCACACGGGTGTAAATCTCCTCAGGATCCTTTAGCAGCTTAAGGGTTAATGGGGAATTTACAAAAATACTTTATAAAGAACAAGTTTGTGCAGCACGAGGCTTTATATGAACACACACATTTCATGCCATACAATAAAATATAATGTGAACATTAGAAAAATTTTCCCCATGGTCATCAGTATAACATATATTACCATTTCTTATTTTTTGACATTCAGGGCACTTGAGGAAGAGAACAGTGTACTCCAGGCTGAATATGATCGGCTGAAGTCGCAGCAACCTGTGGGCTCTCCACCTGATGATGGTCTTGGTGGTCAGCGCTCAGAAGCGGACATGCTGGCTGAGGCAAAGCTTCTTCGGCAGCATAAGGGACGCCTTGAAGCTCGAATGGGAATCTTAGAAGAACATAACAGGCAACTAGAAGCTCAGCTTCATCGACTACGACAGCTATTAGGAGAGGTTAGTCAACCACAATATGAATTCCATTTCCAAACTTCCATTGTCAAGGAGATAACCACACATAATCTCTTCCAGATACTGAATTTCAAATCTCCATGCTTATTGGTTTACTACCTTTCCCTACTGTATTTTCTCTTATGATTTTTATCTCTGCAAATTGTACAATTATGCTCCAGCAGATTTATTAACTAGGAGCAGCTCCTAGGGGTCATATTGACTTGGCACTTTCTCCTGATAGTTCCCTTCCCTTCCTAAGGTCAGGCCCTGTAGGATCTTTCTTGCCACATTCCTCCAGATTGACACATCCTTCAGTTTTACCAGCTTTTATCTCCATCCTAAACTTGCCTTTTGTTTTAGACTTATCAAAATCTTTTTGAGAATCTAGAAAAATGAAGTCTACCAATTCTCTCTCTGGACCTGTGCTGTCTCAATCGTAAAGTTTATCCACTCCAGCTGGCCCACTGCACTTAGCATGGATAAACTCCAGCTGGCCCACTGCAAAAGATGATAGTATTTTATATAAAATACTGTTATCTTTTTTTCCAGTATTTTGTACATAATACATGCAAGTGAGACTGATCTATAGTTTACTTCATCTGTACTCTACTCTTTTTCTAAATTTTGGGTCTACACTTCCCTCTTTCTAGATTTCTGGGAGCTCTGCAATCTCTACTGTTTTAATGAACGTTCTAATTAATGGATAGCACAGTACTCCTGCAGCTTCCTTCAGTAGCCATCAACAGTAGGGGCCTGACAGTTGAGTGGACAGCACTTCGGATTCATAGTCCTGAGGTTCCGGGTTCGATCCCCAGTGGAGGCGGAAACAAATGGGCAGAGTTTCTTTCACCCTGATGGTCTGTTTACCTAGCAGTAAATAGGTATCTGGGAGTTAGAAAGCTGCTACGGGCTGCTTCCTGGGAGTGTGTAACAAAAAAATGAAGCCTGGTCGAGGACCAGGCCGCGGGGACGTTAAGTTCTGAAATCATCTAAAGATAACCTCAAGATAGCCATAGTGGTTCCTGTTTGGCATAAGATGTCAGTGTTTGCTATGTGAGCCAGCAGTCATGTGGCCTTATATTTCCTAATACCTGTATTACTTTTTTCTATTTTTAAGATAGTGATATTTCTTTTAAAAAGTTCAAGGACCAAGCCTATGTATGCATGAAAGGGGCATAGCTCAGAGGTTAAATTTGATAGTACGTATGCACAGTGTACCCACTTTTCACAATTTTTTTTTTTCCAGCCTGGCGGTATGAGTTCACCCAACAAGTCAGGAACTCTGCAAACCAAGTCTGTCACTGCTAGTCAGTTGGCCATGGACTCTCCTGCTAAAATCAATGGGCACTCGACTCAAGGTGAGAAATAATTTTGTTATGAGATATACCCGGTATATAAACCCAATTGATAAACTGAAAGTCATCTATGCTGTAGATATAATTACTCAAATTGTAATGTAAAGTACTTTACTTTAAAAATTAACTATTAATTATTGAGTATCTTTAGAAGTCTGTAAGTTTTGTAAATGTCCTTTCATGGTGATGCACCCTCATAGTAATGAGATATAGGGCATCATACTAACACGGTGTTGGGCTCTCTTTGTCTGCTGTGATGGCACAGCAGGTGCCAGCAGTGCTTACGATGGGTTAGATCAAATGAGCGAGTATGTACGGCCGCCACCCCCTCCTATGGGAAATGTGGCCCATGTGGGCAACCTCTTCTCACGTGCAGGTACAATTGGCAACAATGCATGATCGGAATTCGTTAAAAGAATGAACTTTAAAGAGTTGTTATTCTGTTTAGTGTATGATTTGCTTAAATATTTATTTTGCTATAAAGCCCTTTACAGCTGTGATGAGACCTGGCAGCTTGTAAAGAGTAATTGTATTGGAGAGTTGATTGTTCTAATATTGTGTGTGAATGCTCCAACATTTTCCTTTGCCTACATTAAAATAATGCCTTATTAGATTATTAGACGTTTTCTATTTCTTTCCGTAATTATAGCACATGTAAAACGTTACTAATTTCAAGTGCTTCATATACCTCTAAGGTAAAATGAAGTCTAGCATGATTATCTTTTGAAATGGTAGTTAATAATTTGCATGAAAAAATTACTGCATATAGATATCATCATAAGGGTAAGTCAATTTTCTTGTGAAACGGTAAGGAAATATTTAATTATTAACACATACTGTGATTGGTCTTAAAGGATACAAAGCCTCAATGTGTATATCAAATATAGTAAACATTATTTGTGAAAACATTCGAAGCAAGTGACACGTTGCCTGTAGTTATGGATGTAGTGACTATATGTACTACTGGAGTGAATGCAACTGTAAGGTGTATATAGGCTTTATGATATGTAGCTGAGATGGAAGCAAAAGTATTTTTATAATTTGAGATATGAAAGAAAATAAATTCATGCAAGATTAAGTATGTGGTGTATGTTTGCCCATTGTCATGTACAGAAAACCTTTTAGGCAAATTCAGGACCTCCTTGGCCATCAATTGATGTTCCCCAGGATGTAACCCAGAACAGCTACTTAACTCCTGGATACATATTTACTGGTAGGTGAACAGAGGCATCAGGTGTAAACACAATTTGGCCAAACATTTCTTAGCGTGCACAGGAATAGAAGTTGGAAACTATCAGTTATGAACTGACAAAATGTTGGAGATGAAGGCCTCAACCTGTGCATGGATATGAGCATAGAATTATAATACAGTAATTTGTTGTCAGGGGACAGGCAGCCAGAGTGTATTGATATGTGTTAGGCTTACATCAAGATCCCCCCTCTCCAAGGTTTAATTACTGACCCTGCCCAAGATGCAGCCCCACAACAAGCTAACTCACTCCCGAGTACCTACTTACTGCTAGGTGAACAGAGGCATTAAATGATAGGAAATGAGCCCAACCATTTATGTCCCGCTCAGAATTTGAACCTAGAATTCCCGATTGCAAGTCGAGAACAAACCCGACTGTACTACCGGGATCCCTATATATATGTGAACTGTGCACTAGTAGTAGAAAATGGTTATGAGAAAAATTTGCTAAGGGGGTTTGATAAAGCTATTTTGACACGTCTACTTATGAAGAGCACTTTGCACAGTCCGTGGAGTGGAAAAGATATTGCTATGGACGATATACCGGAGTATGGAGGTGCTTGTTCCCTATTCTGGTTTTATCTCTACAGACATCTCCTACAAGAAAGTTTGAAACACAGTAATGAAAATGATGAAAAATTGCAGATCTAGTGCATAGACATTTGCCATAATTGAAGAATAAGCTTATTGTGACAGTGAATTATATTCAAATTTTTTAAGGTTAACTGAGGATGTAGAGAAAAAGTGCCAGGCATATGTACATCTGGAGATTGAAATATAGAATTTATGCATGGTTGTGGTATATGATTTAGCATTTTTTATACGTTAATGAAATACATAAGTAGAGTGTATGTGGAAGACCGATAGGAGTGATGATTAATAATGTTAAATTCTGTAATAGATGAATGGGTATAAATGTTTGATGCTAAGATTGTGAGGGTGGATGTGGAATTTTTTTTTTTATGAATGAAAGACATTACACGCAAGCAGCATTTCTTTGTGGTCGAAGGACAAGATTATGGAGGAGAGGGAGAAAGAAAACATTGTGTTTACAAAAGTTTTATCGAAGACAGATACGCAAATTAGAGTACAGTATACAGAGAGGATGGTATATAGAGTGTAATACAATGCAATGTTTAGTGTATTTATCATTACACAGTTTGATAAATGACAAAGAAAAGCCAAATGAGAATTAGGGAATGAAATGAAAAAGTTGATTTAGAAGCCTGTGCTGGTGTAATCTCTGAATGTCCTAATTATTCATACTGTTTAAGTCGAGACATTGTTTACTGTATATAAAGGATGTAAAAAAAAAATTGAGTGAGATGAGGACATAGTTGGATAAATAAAGAAAAAGGGAGTCTTGTCTTAAGACAACCAATTGCGTAGCACATTTCAAAGACCTGGTTGTGTAATGTCAAGAAATCCTCGTTTCCAGAATTTCCCAGGATCCAGCCCCAAAGCGTACTGTTCATTAGGTAGTGCTATGACCCCCAAATTGAGTGGGGGTCATAGCACTGGGGGTCTGGGGGTCTGACCCCCAGACCTCCCAAATGGTCTCCCAAAACCCAAATAGCCCAAACATATTTTATAATAAAGTTCACCTATGGAATATCTTGTGGAACGTATTCGAATTAATAATAGAATTTTTGGCACTTTTAATAATTTAGTGGAAATTTGTACCATTTCCACTGTACAAAAAAGCACAATGTAGTACCAGAAATTTGGATTAAACAATCTGCAAGAAATCACTTTACCTAATGATTCAGACTGTACTGCTGCACACTTTTGTGTCTGCACTTTTTTCTGACAAACCCAAAATTTGAAGGGAAGACCTGGTAGGTGAATTTCATTTGCTCTTTAGATGGATCTATTGTATGGACGTTTGGATTTTCAAGGAAGCCCTGTATATTTGTTGTTGAATATGGCTGGGGCAATGAGCTAAATAACAAAAGTATGTATAATATTGTAATTGAGAGTGAGAGTGATTATGTATGTGGAGAGAGGCAAAATGTATCCATACGATCATTTAATCGAGATATGCACCTATGAGCGTGATTTTTTTTTTACAATATTGTATAACAGGTTGATATACAGTATATAGTTGCAATTGTAAGCATGCATATACAGTATTTTGATTGCAAGAATTACTGTTTAAATAACTTATATATAACTAGATTTGACTACATAAAGTTAATTACTTATTGAAGTAAAGACATTTAATTTCATGTCACTGTTTGCATTTGACAAGACATTGGTAATAAGAGATCATTTTTTATCTAAGTGTAATTTTTATCTAAGGTATAGCTTTTAATTCTGTGCATATTCTTGCTGGAATATGCATAGATTTGAATCTGAGGTTGATCAAAGTTTTTTTTGTAATATATACAGAAGTCAAAACAAATATTAGTAATTGTAATGTTATAACAGCATGTTTGTGGATATTTTAGGCAAGAGCAAAGTAAATATTAAGCCTGAAAATAATAAAACATATCTATATATATATATATATATATATATATTTTTCTTTTTTACATGCAGCTCCATATAGTAGAAGTTCAGGATGGTAAGGTTTAAATGTGTTTTGGTTAATAATGAGACAGTGCGTTGCATGGTTGTTGGAGGTTTGCCGTATAATATTGGCTTGAGCAATGGGTTTCACACTAAAAATATTTGTTTATAGGAGACCTGGGGAAGGCAGTTGGCACTCTGGTGGCCACAATGACCCAAGAGGGGGAGAGCGACTTGCCTAGCGATGAGGACGACTCTGATGCTTCTGATGCAGTGGAGTCAAAGGCTGTGTAACTGCTGAGGAAGAAGCACTTTTGGTGTAATTGTGTAGGATGTTTTTTTACTTGGACAAATCTATTTGTATTGTTAATATCTGAAAAAGCTGATGACATGCTTGTTTCTATTCCATCCTCTGTTACATCCATATCAGTTTTTATACGCTCCTGGTAGATTATTGTGTACATCAAGTCTTGGAGGAAAGAGAAGTTAGCATGTCTTCTGCTCAAGCTGATTATGCACAACTTTAGAGAAAGAATTATAATTTCATGACTACAGATGACCCAGTTTATTTTGATTTAACTAGTGGTATATACCTAAATCAAAAGGAAGGTTTGGTTTTTAAGCACAGTGTGTGGTTAGACAGTTTTGTATAGATATGTATAATAAAAAATTCATTTTTCAGCTTGCATATAAAATGAGCATAAGCGTTGTAGTCATGTGTCAATGGTGCAAAATGAAAAAACCCTAAATGTGATAAGTCTCCCAGTTAAAGTGTCATTAAGTGAAAAGTGAAACCTTTAGGTTTTTCTTTAGTGAAGGGCTGTTACAGTTCTAACAATGTTAAATCAGCCTTGATACGCTGACTCAAGTGACCATACGTGTACATATCATAGTTATATCAAAGTCAGATTGCTATAGAGCTAGTTTTTATGGACCTGTTTTCCAATTGTTATGCTTGTCATTAATTATATTGATGCCTTATTCTCTGTATTTGTGGCCAAGATACTACTTAGTCACAGTACGTTCTTAAGTTGCAACTATTTGAGTTTTAATTTAGTTTTGAAGTGGATAAATCATGGTCAGGTTGTTTGCTCCCTAATCAATTCTTAATATTTGACTATTGCTTAGAATTAACAAAAATAAAAGTGGCTATGATGTTAATAATTGTTTTAGTATCCTCTAAAAAAATGTACAAGTACAGCTCTTGAGTTAAATGTTAGCACTCTTGCTAGCTGAACAAATAAACCTGCCACAGTAACCCTCGTTTCCTATTTACTGGACTGTTCTGTACAAGTGCTGGGTTGGCTACCATCTAATATTACTAGTACTTCCTACACAGTAACCAAGTCATGGGAGGAATCGAGTGTGTGTGCACGCGCTTCTCTCATAAGAGTACATTAAATTGTGTAAAAAAAAGTGAAAATATTTAATGTAGGAGTATATTATTCTTAAAAGTTAACCACATGATTACTTGTACACTGAAAGGATATTTAACTTTAAATATGGAGTGTGATAGGAATATACTCGTGGGCTCTACAGCCACAGCACAGTAACTAAACTGAAATTACCCTCTATCTTCATCCTCTCCCAACAGTGAAAGCTTTAAATCCTCATTATTAGTTAAATAATAGTGTACAATAGCAAATTGGACACTACAGGGTTTAGGGTTTTTTAACTGTTCTTATCCTGGGTCTGCATCTCTCGGCTGGTGGAAAACTTTTATGAAAGACTAATCAGACATTCCCATACTTCCCAGCAACCTAGACTCAATTTTGTACTATACTGTTTCTATACAGTACAGTACAGTATATAAATGTTGAAATATCCGATTAATGACAAAACACTTTAATACAAAAAATATATCTTAAAAGATATCGGCATATTATCTCAACTCTGAAATTTTTAAAGAGAGGGGGAAGGAAAAATTAAAATGATCCAATAAAAACTTGGGGCCAAGATACGGGAGAGATAACTATCAAACCTTAAGTTATTGCAAGTACTGTATAGTGCACATTTTACTGATCGTGATGTTTCACTCTCGAATTACACCTAAATACACATGGCTCGCTTCATGGTTCACATGGTTTCCCTTCCCCTAAATACACATGGTTCCCCTTCAAATATGAAGGGGAAAAAAAAGATGGCATAATTTCACATTTTAATGGTAAAAATTACTGAAATTTCAGTTTATTACACTGAAATTTGTTGGGTATCAAATAAAATTGATGTCTTTTTGAAGGCAAAAATGTAATTTTTGTCTACAAACTTTTTTTGATCACTTAACACTTTTTTTTTTTTTTTTTTTTTTTTTTTTTTTTTTTTTTTTTATCAAAGCTGCAAGTATTAATGTGGTAGGCGTAGAAATTATTAAATGTAGTGGTGATTGGGTGTGGATTGTGGCTAATAAGTAAACTACCATCAGAGAATCACAGCAAGGACTTAGGGGTGAGAAAACCTTAAGCTAATCTTGCAAACTTCAGAATCACTTAAATACATGGATGGAGAAACACTAAAGAGGTTCACGACATCCATGAGATTGAAATCTGGATAATGCAACAAACAGTTGAGTGGTGTCCATATCTCAAGAAGCCTGTTGAATCAAAAACTATAAAGGGTTCAAAGACATGCTACAAAGTTGCTTCCACTTGCCAAAAATATGAGGAAAGACGTAAGGGGGGTTTAATATACCAATGCTATAAGGCAGAAGGACAACTGACGATACTATTACTGTATACAAAATAGTGATAGGTGTAGACAGTAGAAACCTAATTTTTAAACTTGTAAAACATTGATTATGGCCACAGGCCACAGAATCAGTCTAAGGAAACAAAGGTGCTGAAATATATGAAAGTTCTCTATTGTGAACAGAGTTGTAGACAGTTGGAACAACTTAAGGTGGTGGTGGATGCCATAACAATCGGTAGCTTCAAAGCATTACGTGACAAAGATTATTGGGAAGGTGGGACACTTAGATTACTTAGTGTATAATTTTGTAAATGTAATTGCCTAATTATTTATCTATTCATTCTGTCTTTCAATTTATCCATTTGTTTCTCAGAATTATTCTAGCAGCTAATATATTCCATCCACACAGCAGTCTATCCACCTCTCCAACACACATTTTATCCTTGCCATAGTTCAAAAAATGATAAGCCTGTGAAACAATTTTCCTATTAAATATATCTTCAGTGTTTGTTATTGTGTGTGTCATACACGGGCATGTTGAGGCATGGAAACCATGGAATGGATGAAAGAGAGAAGGGGTAATGGCGAGAGATAAAGTACTAGAGTGAGGATGAAGAGAAAAGTGAGGAGGAACAGGAGAAAAGAATGAACAAAGGAAGAACATAGCAGCAGTATCGAAAGCATAAATAGAAGCTGCAACAGCAATACATAAGCAGCTTTTGCAATAAATAGCATGAACAGCAGCAACAACAACAGGTTCATCAGGAGGAGGAAAATGGAGAGAGTTGTGTGACGTTTCTGTTCTTATGTAACAGAATATATATGTATATATATATATGTATATATATATATGTATATATATATATATATGTATATATATATGTATATATATGTGTCGTACCTAGTAGCCAGAACGCACTTCTCAGCCTACTATGCAAGGCCTGATTTGCCTAATAAGCCGAGTTTTCATGAATTAATTGTTTTTCGGCAACCTAACCAACCTAACCTAACCTAACCTAACTTTCGGCTACCTAACCAAACCTAACCTATAAAGATAGGTTAGGTTAGGTTAGGTAGGGTTGGTTAGGTTCGGTCATATATCTACGTTAATTTTAACTCCAATAAAAAAAAATTGACCTCATACATAATGAAATGGGTAGCTTTATCATTTCATAAGAAAAAAATTTGAAAAAATATATTAATTCAGGAAAACTTGGCTTATTAGGCAAATCGGGCCTTGCATAGTAGGGCAAAAAGTGAGTTCTGGCTACTAGGTACGACATATGTATATATATATATATATATATGTATATATATATGTATATATATATATATGTATATATATATGTATATATATATATGCGAACAAGCCTGAATGGTCCCCAGGACAATATGCAACTGAAAACTCACACCCCAGAAGTGACTCGAACCCATACTCCCAGAAGCAACGCAACTGGTATGTACAAGACGCCTTAATCCACTTGACCATCACGACCGGACAAAATGAGCGGTGGGGTGGTTCAAATAGCCTCGGCTATCACCTCATTTTGTCCGGTCGTGATGGTCAAGTGGATTAAGGCGTCTTGTACCAACCCGTTCTCGCAAATTCGTAAAGTCAATATTGACTTATTAACTACGTGCATAGGTGATATACTAAACATAATAGATACCCTTAAAAAGATTCATAGAAAACACCGACCTTACCTAACCTTGTTAGTATCTTAAGATAAGCATCTTATTGCTTCGTAATTACAATTATTACTTAACCTATACCTATTATAGGTTAGGTAATAATTGTAATTACGAAGCAATAAGATGCTTATCTTAACATACTAAGTAGGTTAGGTAAGGTTGGTGTTTTCTATGAATCTTTTTAAGGGTATCTATTATGTTAAGTATGTCACCTATGCACATATTTAATAAGTCAATATTGACTTATTAAATTTGCGAGAACGGGTTGCTTGTACATACCAGTTGCGTTGCTTCTGGGAGTATGGGTTCGAGTCACTTCTGGGGTGTGAGTTTTCAGTTGCATATTGTCCTGGGGACCATTCAGGCTTGTTCGCATTTGTGTTCCTCACGTGTGCCCCAAAGAATGAGGTGATTTGGTAAAATGCTATGCCCAAGATTACTATCCGAGTGCCGGCGGTGGGGTGGTTCAAATAGCCTCGGCTATCACCTCATTTTGTCCGGTCGTGATGGTCAAGTGGATTAAGGCGTCTTGTACATACCAGTTGCGTTGCTTCTGGGAGTATGGGTTCGAGTCACTTCTGGGGTGTGAGTTTTCAGTTATATATATATATGTATATATATATATATATATGTATATATATATATATATATGTATATATATATATATATATATATATATGTATATATATATATATATATATATATGTATATATATATGTATATATATATATGTATATATATATATATGTATATGCGAACAAGCCTGAATGGTCCCCAGGACTATATGCGAATGAAAACTCACACCCCAGAAGTGACTCGAACCCATACTCCCAGGAGCAACGCAACTGGTAACTACAGGGCACCTTAATCCACTTGACCATCACGGCCGTCAAAAGGAAGTGATAGCCAAGGCTATTTGAGCCACTTCCCCGACGGCAACTCGGATGGTAATCTTGGGCATTCTTCCTTTTGACGGCCATGATGGTCAAGTGGATTAAGGCGCCCTGTAGTTACCAGTTGCGTTGCTCCTGGGAGTATGGGTTCGAGTCACTTCTGGGGTGTGAGTTTTCATTCGCATATAGTCCTGGGGACCATTCAGGCTTGTTCGCATTTGTGTTCCTCACGTGTGCCCCAAAGAATGAGGTGATTTGGTGAAATGCTATGCCCAAGATTACCATCTGAGTTGCCGTCGGGGAAGTGGCTCAAATAGCCTTGGCTATCACTTCCTTTTGACGGCCGTGATGGTCAAGTGGATTAAGGGGCCCTGTAGTTACCAGTTGTGTTGCTCCTGGGAGTATGGGTTCGAGTCACTTCTGGGGTGTGAGTTTTCATTCATATATGTATATATATATATGTATATATATGTGTGTATATATATATATATATATATATATATATATATATATATATATATATATATATATATATATTATATATGTCGTACCTAGTAGCCAGAACGCACTTCTCAGCCTACTATGCAAGGCCCGATTTGCCTACTAAGCCAAGTTTTCATGAATTAATTGTTTTTCGACTACCTAACCTACCTAACCTAACCTAACTTTTTCGGCTACCTAACCTAACCTAACCTATAAAGATAGGTTAGGTTAGGTTAGGTAGGGTTGGTTAGGTTCTGTCATATATCTACGTTAATTTTAACTCCAATAATATAAAATGACCTCAAACATAATGAAATGGGTAGCTTTATCATTTCATAAGAAAAAAATTAGAGAAAATATATTAATTCAGGAAAACTTGGCTTATTAGGCAAATCTGGCCTTGCATAGTAGGCTGAGAAGTGCGTTCTGGCTACTAGGTACGACATATATATATATATATATATATATATATATATATATATATATATATATATATATATATATATATATTTGGACGAATGTAGTATACAGAAGTTTGCAGGTGACACTTTGGGAAAAATGGTATGACATGCGAGTTGAGTGTACTGAGAGTCAGTATAGTATCTTTCAAGTGTTTTCTAAACCACTCTTGAAAGTAGACTGGTAATTACTCGATTTATTGATTGAAGAAGATTAATCAACCCAAGAGGTGGCACGGACCTGAATAACCCCTAAGATAATTAATTACTCGCTTCTCGATTGTTTATTTGATCGGAATCTCCAAAGGTTGGAAGGAATGTTAACTGTAAATAGGGGAAAGGTTTGAGTTCCGTTATTAGTGCTAATGAGAGCTTTGCTTCTCTCATTAGGCTAATGGAGTTTGGAGCGAGTATATTATTGGGATAATCCACTTATCTTCTTGAGGTTATCTTGAGATGATTTCGGGGCTTTAGTTTCCCCGCGGCCCGGTCCTCGATCAGGCCTCGCTACACTTGAGAAAGGGAATCAATTGGAGCGATGGATGGGTTGAGAGACGGAAGGTGAATAAGTGAGATAGTTAGGAAGGGAAGAAAGAAGGGAGGAACGGGCAAGGAGTTGGAAGGGAGACACTGGTGGAGAAAGCTGTATGACAGTAATCATAATGACAGCATCTAATCTCTGGGGTCAAGGAAGTAGGTAGCAACAGCTGCCAGATCTGATCATGAAGGACCTAAATCGTGGAGGTACTTTTGACTAAGGCGTCTGGCAGCTGGGTGGACAGCACTTCGGATTCGTAGTCCTGAGGTTCCTGGTTCGATCCCCGGTGGAGGCGGAGACAAATGGGCAAAATGTTTCTTTCAACCTGATGCCCCTGTTATCCAGTACTAAAAAGGTACCTGGGAGTTAGCTGCTACGGGCTGCTTCCTGGGGGGGGGGGGGGAGTAACAAGAAAGGAGGCCTGGTCGAGGACCGGGCCGCGGGAACGCTAAGCCCCGAAAACATCTCAAGATAAGACACCTTCCCCTCCCCCTTCCCTTCCCTAATGGAACAAACAAGGGGCACAAAATTAGAGCCATTATATTAGTTAACACAACTATGATAATGTTTGTGTACATGTATATTATTTAGTCTTAACCATGCTAATATTTTCATTGAAATAATATTCATTTTTCATTTGTAAGCAGAGGAGACTTGTAGAGAGATGTCAGTCACTAGGAGAGGAGTTTATATATAGACCTGCTGGAAACGAGTCCCACAAAAGTCAATTAAAAGACGGCTGGGTCACTGTTGGTACCTGACCTTCCGTGACCTGACCTGCTCACACACGCACCCTCATTAACACTTCAATACCACCTCACATATTACGGGTTATTCATGCCCGTGCCACCTTTTGGGTGACAATCTTTATCAATCAATCACCTCATATAATACTCAAAATGAAACAATCTACTTATTTAAACTAAACAGCTGACAAACATAAAAACACAAATCACCCTTTGTCAGCGATTTTTCCACTCTTAAAAATATATATAAATATTCAAGTATGTTTATTGAGACAAGAAAGAAATACATCTCAAAGGGATAGAGTAGCTTAGACTATTTCTACCCCCCCCCCCCAGCATATAAATATTTAGGAGTCCCTAGAATAAATTCACCACATGATTACTGAGAAAGATTCCGACAACAATTTAATTACAATAACAATATTCTTTTGACTGAAACCGATTCTCAAATTAAGGAAAACTGCTGTATAGTGAGAACTGCCAGTTGACTATCCTGAAGTGTCTGACTAGTTGGGGGATGTAATGATCAATGTGAAGGATGGAGAGAACAATGTTGAGGGGGGAGAAAACATGGGCGGGGGGGGGGGGAGGGTGGGAAGAAAATGGGGAGAGGGGGGGGGGGAAGAACAGGGGGGCGAGGGGGGGAATGAACAGGGGGCGAGGGGGGATGAACCGGGGCGGTGTCGGAGTCAAATTTCCGACATTTCGGACATTTTGAAAACTGCAGGGGGGTTTGGGCAAAATATGACCCATCGCCGTTTACAGTAATTGGCATATTTTCGGTATGAAACGTCGTAATTTGAAACTGAAAATAGGCGCAGAGTCAGAATACGGCTCAAAAAACACGCTCAGGAGTCAAATTTCCGACATTTCAGACATTTTGAAAACTGCAGGGGGGTTTGGGCAAAATAGGACCCATAACGTTTACAGTAATTGGCATATTTTCGGTATGAAACGTCGTAATTTGAAACTGAAAATAGGTGCAGAGAGTCAGAATTCGGCTCAAAAATCACGCTCAGGAGTCAAATTTCCGACATTTCGGACATTTTGAAAACTGCAGGGGGGTTTGGGCAAAATATGACCCATCGCCGTTTACAGTATTTGGCATATTTTCGGTATGAAACGTCGTAATTTGAAACTGAAAATAGGTGCAGAGAGTCAGAATTCGGCTCAAAAATCACGCTCAGGAGTCAAATTTCCGACATTTCGGACATTTTGAAAACTGCAGGGGGGTTTGGGCAAAATATGACCCATCGCCGTTTACAGTAATTGGCATATTTTCGGTATGAAACGTCGTAATTTGGAACTGAAAATAGGTGCAGAGAGTCAGAATTCGGCTCAAAAATCACGCTCAGGAGTCAAATTTCCGACATTTCGGAAATTTTGAAAACTGCAGGGGGGTTTGGGCAAAATATGACCCATCGCCGTTTACAGTAATTGGTATATTTTCGGTATGAAACGTCGTAATTTGAAACTGAAAATAGGTGCAGAGAGTCAGAATTCGGCTCAAAAATCACGCTCCGGAGTCAAATTTCCGACATTTCGGACATTTTGAAAACTGCAGGGGGGTTTGGGCAAAATATGACCCATCGCCGTTTACAGTAATTGGCATATTTTCGATATGAAACGTCGTAATTTGAAACTGAAAATAGGCGCAGAGAGTCAGAATACGGCTCAAAAATCACGCTCAGGAGTCAAATTTCCGACATTTCAGACATTTTGAAAACTGCAGGGGGGTTTGGGCAAAATATGACCCATCGCCGTTTTCAGTAATTGGCATTTTTTCGGTATGAAACTGAAAATAGGTGCAGAGAGTCAGAATTCGGCTCAAAAATCACGCTCAGGAGTCAAATTTCCGACATTTCAGACATTTTGAAAACTGCAGGGGGGTTTGGGCAAAATATGACCCATCGCCGTTTACAGTAATTGGCATATTTTCGGTATGAAACGTCGTAATTTGAAACTGAAAATAGGTGCAGAGAGTCAGAATACGGCTCAAAAATCACGCTCAGGAGTCAAATTTCCGACATTTCAGACATTTTGAAAACTGCAGGGGGGGTTTGGGCAAAATATGACCCATCGCCGTTTACAGTAATTGGCATATTTTCGGTATGAAACGTCGTAATTTGAAACTGAAAATAGGCGCAGAGAGTCAGAATACGGCTCAAAAATCACGCTCAGGAGTCAAATTTCCGACATTTCAGACATTTTGAAAACTGCAGGGGGGTTTGGGCAAAATATGACCCATCGCCGTTTACAGTAATTGGCATATTTTCGGTATGAAACGTCGTAATTTGAAACTGAAAATAGGTGCAGAGAGTCAGAATTCGGCTCAAAAATCACGCTCAGGAGTCAAATTTCCGACATTTCGGAAATTTTGAAAACTGCAGGGGGGTTTGGGCAAAATATGACCCATCGCCGTTTACAGTAATTGGCATATTTTCGGTATGAAACGTCGTAATTTGAAACTGAAAATAGGTGCAGAGAGTCAGAATTCGGCTCAAAAATCACGCTCAGGAGTCAAATTTCCGACATTTCGGACATTTTGAAAACTGCAGGGGGGTTTGGGCAAAATATGACCCATCGCCGTTTACAGTAATTGGCATATTTTCGGTATGAAACGTCGTAATTTGAAACTGAAAATAGGTGCAGAGAGTAAGAATTCGGCTCAAAAATCACGCTCAGGAGTAAAATTTCCGACATTTCGGAAATTTTGAAAACTGCAGGGGGGTTTGGGCAAAATATGACCCATCGCCGTTTACAGTAATTGGCATATTTTCGGTATGAAACGTCGTAATTTGAAACTGAAAATAGGTGCAGAGAGTCAGAATTCGGCTCAAAAATCACGCTCCGGAGTCAAATTTCCGACATTTCGGACATTTTGAAAACTGCAGGGGGGTTTGGGCAAAATATGACCCATCGCCGTTTACAGTAATTGGCATATTTTCGGTATGAAACGTCGTAATTTGAAACTGAAAATAGGTGCAGAGAGTCAGAATTCGGCTCAAAAATCACGCTCAGGAGTCAAATTTCCGACATTTCGGACATTTTGAAAACTGCAGGGGGGTTTCGGCAAAATATGACCCACCGCCGTTTACAGTAATTGGCATATTTTCGGTATGAAACGTCGTAATTTGAAACTGAAAATAGGCGCAGAGAGTCAGAATACGGCTCAAAAATCACGCTCAGGAGTCAAATTGCCGACATTTCAGACATTTTGAAAACTGCAGGGGGGTTTGGGCAAAATATGACCCATCGCCGTTTTCAGTAATTGGCATTTTTTCGGTATGAAACGTCGTAATTTGAAACTGAAAATAGGTGCAGAGTCAGAATTCGGCTCAAAAATCACGCTCAGGAGTCAAATTTCCGACATTTCAGACATTTTGAAAACTGCAGGGGGGGTTTGGGCAAAATATGACCCATCGCCGTTTACAGTAATTGACATATTTTCGGTAGGGCAAAAGGGCAAAAATCGCGCGAATTTCGCCGCTGGAGGGCAAAAATCGGGCGATTTTCGCCGCCAGCAGCAAAAATCGCCAGATTTTTGGCCGCTAACGGCGAAAATCGCGCGGTTTTTGGCCGCTAGCAGCAAAAACCGCGCGGTTTTCGCCGCTAACGGCCAAAAACTGCACGATTTTCGCCGCTAGCGGCCAAAAATCGCCTGATTTTTGCTCTCCAGCGGCGAAATTCGCTCGATTTTTTCCCGCTACCGGCGAAAATCGCACGGTTTTTGGCCGCTAGCAGCGAAAACCGCGCGATTTTCGCTGCTAGCGGCCAAAAACCGCGCGATTTTCGCCGTTAGCGGGCAAAAATCTGGCGATTTTTGCTGCTGGCGGCGAAAATCGCCCGATTTTTGCCCTCCAGCTGCGAAATTCGCCCGATTTTTGCCCTCCAGCGCCGAAATTCACCCGATTTTTGCCCGCTACCGGCGAAAATAGCGCGATTTTTACCGCTAGCGTCCAAAAATCGGGCGATTTTCGCCGCTACCGGCCAAAAACCGTGCGATTTTCGCAGTTGGCTGGCAAAAATCGCGCGATTTTCGCCGTTAGCGGCAAAAAACCGCGCGATTTTCGCCGCTAGCTACCAAAAATAAGGCGATTTTTGCTGCTAGCGGCGAAAATCGGCCGATTTTTGATATCCAGCGGCGAAATTCACCAAATTTTTGCCCGCTACCGGCGAAAATCGCGCGATTATTGGCCGCTAGCCGCGAAAATCGCACGGTTTTTGGCCGCTAGCAGCGAAAATCGCGCGGTTTTTGGCCGTTAGCGGCAAAAACCCAGCGATTTTCACAGCTAGCGGCCAATAATCGCGCGATTTTCGCCGGTAGCGGGCAAAAATCGGGCGAATTTCGCCGCTGGATGTCAAAAATCGGCCGATTTTCGCCGCTACCGGCAAAAATTGCGCGATTATTGGCCGCTAGCGGCGAAAACCGCACGGTTTTTGGCCACTAGCAGCGAAAATCGCGCGGTTTTTGGCCGTTAGCGGCAAAAACCGAGCGATTTTCGCGGCTAGCGGCCAATAATCGCGCGATTTTCGCCGGTAGCGGGCAAAAATCGGGCGAATTTCGCCGCTGGATGTAAAAAATCGGCTGATTTTCGCCGCTACCGGCGAAAATCGCGCGATTATTGACCGCTAGCGGCGAAAATCGCACGGTTTTTGGCCGCTAGCAGCGAAAATCGCCCGATTTTTGTCCTCCAGCGGCGAAATTCGCCCAATTTTTGCCCGCTACCGGCGAAAATCCCGCGATTTTTGGACGCTAGCGGCGAAAATCGCACGGTTTATGGCCGCTAGCAGCGATAATCGCGCGGTTTTTGGCCGCTAGGAGCGAAAATCGCGCGATTTTCGCCGCTAGCGGCCAAAAACCGTGAGATTTTCGCTGATAGCGGCCAAAAATCGTGCGATTTTCGAAAATCGCGCAATTTTCGCCGGTAGCGGCAAAAATCTCGCGAATTTTGCACCCTAACGGCAAAATTAGCTCGGTTTTTGGCCACTAGCGGCGAAAATCGCCCGATTTTTAGACGCTAGCGGCAAAAATCGCGCATTTTTTGGCCTTTACCTGCAATTTCGCCGCTAGCGGCCAAAAATAGTGCGAATTTCGCCACTAGCGGCCAAAAATCTTGCGAATTTCGCCGCTAGCGGACAAAAATCGTGCGATTTTTGCAGGTGGCGGGCAAAAATCGGGCTATTTTCGCTGCTACCGCCCAAAAATCGCGCGATTTTAGCCGCTACCGGCTAAAAATCGCGCGATTTTCTCCGCTAGCGGCAAAAAAACGCGCGATTTTCGGCGGTAGCGGCCAAAAATCGGGCGATTTTTCCCGCTAGCGGCGAAGATCGCCCGGTTTTTGCCCGCTACTGGCAAAAATCGCGCGGTTTTTGGCCGCTAGCAGGGAAAATTGCGCGGTTTTTGGCCGCTAGCGGCAAAAAAATATACCGATTTTCGCCGCTAGCGGCCAAAAAAGGGGCTATTTTGCCGCTAGCTGCCCAAAATCGGGCGATTTTCGCAGGTAGCGAGCAATAATCGGGCGAATTTCGCTGCTAGCGGCCAAAAATCGTGCGAATTTCGCCGCTAGCGGCCAAAAATCGTGCGAATTTCGCCGCTAGCGTCCCAAAATAGTGCGAATTTCGCCGCTAGCTGCCAAAAATCGCGGGATTTTTGCAGGTAGCGGCCAAAAATTGCGCGATTTTCGCAGCTAGTGTCCAAAAATCGGCCGATTTTCGCCACTACCGGGCAAAAAATCTGGCGATTTTTTCCGCTAGCGGCAAAAATCGCGCGATTTTTGGCCGCTCGTGGCTAAAATTTCGCTACTTTCGCTACTTTTTAGCCCAAAATTGGGCAACTTTCGCTACTTTTAGCCCAAAATTTCGCTACTTTTCAGCCCAAAATTGGGCTACTTTTGCTAATTTGTAGCCCAAAATTGGGCTACTTTTGCTAATTTGTAGCCCAAAATTGGGCTACTTTCGCTACTTTTTAGCCCAAAATTGGGCTACTTTTGCTACTTTTTAGGCCAAAATTGAGCTACTTTCGCTACTTTGTAGTCCAAAATTGGGCTACTTTCGCTACTTTTTAGGCCAAAATTGGGCTACTTTCGCTACTTTTTAGGCCAAAATTGGGATACTTTTTAGGCCAAAATTCGGCTACTTTCGTTACTTTTTAGGCCAAAATTGGGCTACTTTTAGGCCAAAATTGGGCTACTTTCGCTACTTTTTAGCCCAAAATTGGGCTACTTTCGCTACTTTTTAGGCCAAAATTGAGCTACTTTCGCTACTTTTTAGCCCAAAATTGGGCTACTTTTACCCCAAAATTTTGCTACTTTCGGTACTTTTTATCCCAAAATTGGGCTACTTTTGCTAATTTGTAGCCCAAAATTGGGCTACTTTCGCTACTTTGTAGCCCAAAATTGGGCTACTTTTTAGGCCAAAATTGAGCTACTTTCGATATTTTGTAGTCCAAAATTGGGCTACTTTCGCTACTTTTTAGGCCAAAATTCGGCTACTTTCGCTACTTTTTAGGCCAAAATTGGGCTACTTTTGCTACTTTTTAGGCCAAAATTGGGCTACTTTCGTTACTTTTTAGGCCAAAATTTGGCTACTTTCGCTACTTTTTAGGCCAAAATTGGGCTACTTTTGCTACTTTTAGGTCAAAATTGGGCTACTTTCGCTACTTTTTAGGACAAAATTGGGCTACTTTCGCTACTTTTTAGGACAAAATTGGGCTGCTTTCGCTACTTTTTAGGCCAAAATTGGGCTACTTTTCCTACTTTTTAGCCCGAAATTTCGCTACTTTTTAGCCCAAAATTGGGCTACTTTCCTTACTTTTTAGCCCAAAATTGGGCTTCTTTCGCTACTTTGTAGCCCAAAATTGGGCTCCTTTTGCTACTTTGTACCCCAAAATTGGGCTACTTTCACTACTTTGTAGCCCAAAATTGGGCTACTTTCGCTACTTTTTAGGCTAAAATTGGTATACTTTTGCTACTTTTTAGGCCAAAATTGGGCTACTTTTGCAACTTTTAGGTCAAAATTGGGCTACTTTCGCTACTTTTTAGGACAAAATTGGGCTACTTTCGCTACTTTTTAGCCCAAAATTGGGCTACTTTCGGTACTTTGTAGCCCAAAATTGGGCTACTTTCGCTACTTTGTACCCCAAAATTGGGCTACTTTCGCTTTGTAGCCCAAAATTGGGCTACTTTCGCTAATTTGTAGCCCAAAATTGGGATACTTTCGCTACTTTTTAGCTCAAAATTGGGCTACTTTTGCCACTTTTTAGGCCAAAATTGGGCTACTTTCGCTACTTTTTAGTCCAAAATTGGGCTACTTTCGCTACTTTTTAGGCCAAAATTTGGCTACTTTCGCTACTTTTTAGGCCAAAATTCGGCTACTTTCGCTACTTTTTAGGCCAAAATTGGGCTACGTTTGCTACTTTTAGGTCAAAATTGGGCTACTTTCGCTACTTTTTAGGACAAAATTGGGCTACTTTCGCTACTTTTTAGCCTAAAATTGGGCTACTTTCGCTACTTTTTAGCCTAAAATTGGGCTACTTTCGCTACTGTTTAGCCCATAATTGGGCTACTTTTAGCCCAAAATTTCGCTACTTTTTAGCCCAAAATTGGGCTACTTTCGCTACTTTTAGCCCAAAATTTCGCTACTTTTTAGCCCAAAATTGGGCTACTTTTGCTAATTTGTAGCCCAAAATTGGGCTACTTTCGCTACTTTGTAGCCCAAAAGTGGGCTACTTTTTAGGCCAAAATTGAGCTACTTTCGCTACTTTGTAGTCCAAAATTGGGCTACTTTCGCTACTTTTTAGGCCAAAATTCGGCTACTTTCGCTACTTTTTAGGCCAAAATTCGGCTACTTTCGCTAATTTTTAGGCCAAAATTGGGCTACTTTCGCTAGTTTTTAGGCCAAAATTGGGCTACTTTCGCTACTTTTTAGGCCGAAATTGGGCTACTTTCGCTACTTTTTAGGCCAAAATTGGGCTACTTTCGCTACTTTTTAGGCCAAAATTGGGCTACTTTCGCTACTTTTTAGGCCGAAATTGGGCTACTTTCGTTACTTTTTAGGACAAAATTGGGCTACTTTTAAGCCAAAATTGGACTTTTTTGCTACTTTTTAGCCCAAAATTGGGCTACTTTCGCTTCTTTTTAGCCCAAAATTGGGTTACTTTCGCTACTTTTTAGGCCAAAATTGGGCTACTTTCGCTACTTTGTAGCCCAAAATTGGGCTACTTTCGCTACTTTTTAGCCCAAAATTGGGCTACTTTCGCTACTTTGTAGCCCAAAATTAGGCTACTTTCGCTACTTTGTAGCCCAAAATTGGGCTACTTTCGCTACTTTTTATGCCAAAATTGGGCTACTTTTAGGCCAAAATTGAGCTACTTTTTAGGACAAAATTAGGCTACTTTCGCTACTTTTTAGCCCAAAATTGGGTTACTTTCGCTACTTTTTAGGCCAAAATTGGGCTACTTTTTAGCCCGAAATTTCGCTACTTTTTAGCCCAAAATTGGGCTACTTTTGCTAATTTGTAGCCCAAAATTGGGCTACTTTCGCTACTTTGTAGCCCAAAATTGGGCTACTTTTTAGGCCAAAATTGAGCTACTTTCGCTACTTTGTAGTCCAAAATTGGGCTACTTTCGCTACTTTTTAGGCCAAAATTCGGCTACTTTCGCTACTTTTTAGGCCAAAATTGAGCTACTTTCGCTACTTTTTAGGCCAAAATTCGGCTACTTTCGCTACTTTTTAGGCCAAAATTGGGCTACTTTCGCTACTTTTTAGGGCGAAATTGGGCTACTTTCGCTACTTTTTAGGCCAAAATTGGGCTACTTTCGCTACTTTTTATCCCAAAATTGGGCTACTTTCGCTACTTTTTAGCCCAAAATTGGGCTACTTTCGCTACTTATTAGGCCGAAATTGGGCTACTTTCGCTACTTTTTAGGCCAAAATTGGGCTACTTTTGCTAATTTTAAGCCAAAATTGGGCTACTTTCGCTACTTTTTAGCCCAAAATTGGGCTACTTTCGCTTCTTTTTAGCCCAAAATTGGGTTACTTTCGCTACTTTTTAGGCCAAAATTGGGCTACTTTCTAGCCCAAAATTAAGCTACTTTCGCTACTTTGTAGCCCAAAATTGGGCTACTTTTTAGGCCAAAATTGGGCTACTTTCGCTACTTTTTAGGCCAAAATTGTGCTATTTTTGCTACATTTAGGCCAAAATTGTTTTTTTTTCGCTACATTTTAGGACAGAATTGGGCTACTTTCGCTACTTTTTAGCCTAAAATTGGGCTACTTTTGCTACTTTTTAGCCTAAAATTGGGCTACTTTTGCTACTTTTTAGCCCATAATTGGGCTACTTTTAGCCCAAAATTTCGCTACTTTTTAGCCCAAAATTGGGCTACTTTTGCTAATTTGTAGCCCAAAATTGGGCTACTTTCGCTACTTTGTAGCCCAAAATTGGGCTACTTTTTAGGCCAAAATTGAGCTACTTTCGCTACTTTGTAGTCCAAAATTGGGCTACTTTCGCTACTTTTTAGGCCAAAATTCGGCTACTTTCGCTACTTTTTAGGCCAAAATTGGGCTACTTTCGCTACTTTTTAGGCCAAAATTGGGCTACTTTTGCTACTTTTAGGCCAAAATTGGGCTACATTCGCTACTTTTTAGCCCAAAATTGGGCTACTTTCGCTACTTTTTAGACAAAAAAGGGCTACTTTCGCTAATTTTTAGCCTAAAATTGGGCTACTTTCGCTACTTTTTAGCCCATAATTGGGCTACATTTAGCCCAAAATTTCGCTAGTTTTTAGACCATAATTGGGCTACTTTCGCTACTTTTAATCCAAAATTTCGCTACTTTTTAGCCCAAAATTGGGCTACTTTTGCTAATTTGTAGCCCAAAATTGGGCTACTTTTGCTAATTTGTAGCCAAAAATTGGGCTACTTTCGCTACTTTGTAGCAGAAAATTGGGCTACTGTTTAGGCCAAAATTGAGCTACTTTCGCTACTTTGTAGTCCAAAACTGGGCTACTTTCGCTACTTTTTAGGCCAAAATTGGGCTACTTTCGCTACTTTTTAGGCCAAAATTGGGCTACCTTTAGGCTAAAATTGGGCTACATTCGCTACTTTTTAGGACAAAATTGGGCTACTTTCGCTACTTTTTAGGCCAAAATTGGGCTACTTTTTAGGCCAAAATTGGGCTACTTTCGCTACTTTTTAGCCCGAAATTTCGCTACTTTTTAGCCCAAAATTGGGCTACTTTCGCTACTTTTAGCCCAATATTTCGCTACTTTCGCTACTTTTTAGCCCAAAATTGGGCTACTTTTGCTAATTTGTAGCCCAAAATTGGGCTACTTTCGCTACTTTGTAGCCCAAAATTGGGCTACTTTTTAGGCCAAAATTGAGCTACTTTCGCTACTTTGTAGTCCAAAATTGGGCTACTTTCGCTACTTTTTAGGCCAAAATTCGGCTACTTTCGCTACTTTTTAGGCCAAAATTGGGCTACTTTCGCTACTTTTTAGGTCAAAATTGGGCTACTTTCGCTACTTTTTAGGCCAAAATTTGGCTTCTTTTGCTACTTTTAGGCCAAAATTGGGCTACATTCGCTTCTTTTTAGGACAAAATTGGGCTACTTTCGCAACTTTTTGGCCCAAAATTGGGCTACTTTTGCTACTTTTTAAGCCAAAATTGGGCTACTTTCGCTACTTTTTAGCCCAAAATTGGGCTACTTTCGCTACTTTTTAGCACAAAATTGGGCTACTTTCGCTACTTTGTAACCCAAAAGTGGGCTACTTTCGCTACTTTTTAGGTCAAAATTGGGCTACTTTTGCTACTTTTAGGCCAAAATTGGGCTACTTTCGCTACTTTTTAGGACAAAATTGGGCTACTTTCGCTACTTTTTAGGCCAAAATTGGGCTACTTTCGTTACTTTTTAGGCCAAAATTGGGCTACCTTTAGGCTAAAATTGGGCTACATTCGCTACTTTTTAGGACAAAATTGGGCTACTTTCGCTACTTTTTAGCACAAAATTGGGCTACTTTCGCTACTTTTTAGCCCGAAATTTCGGTACTTTTTAGCCCAAAATTGGGCTACTTTCGCTACTTTTAGCCCAATATTTCGCTACTTTTTAGCCCAAAATTGGGCTACTTTTGCTAATTTGTAGCCCAAAATTGGGCTACTTTTGCTAATTTGTAGCCAAAAATTGGGCTACATTCGCTACTTTGTAGCAGAAAATTGGGCTACTGTTTAGGCCAAAATTGAGCTACTTTCGCTACTTTGTAGTCCAAAATTGGGCTACTTTCGCTACTTTTTAGGCCAAAATTGGGCTACTTTCGTTACTTTTTAGGCCAAAATTGGGCTACCTTTAGGGTAAAATTGGGCTACATTCGCTACTTTTTAGGACAAAATTGGGCTACTTTCGCTACTTTTTAGCACAAAATTGGGCTACTTTTTAGGCCAAAATTGGGCTACTTTCGCTACTTTTAGCCCAATATTTCGCTACTTTCGCTACTTTTTAGCTCAAAATTGGGCTACTTTTGCTAATTTGTAGCCCAAAATTGGGCTACTTTCGCTACTTTGTAGCCCAAAATTGGGCTACTTTTTAGGCCAAAATTGAGCTACTTTCGCTTTGTAGTCCAAAATTGGGCTACTTTCGCTACTTTTTAGGCCAAAATTCGGCTACTTTCGCTACTTTTTAGGCCAAAATTGGGCTACTTTCGCTACTTTTTAGGTCAAAATTGGGCTACTTTCGCTACTTTTTAGGCCAAAATTGGGCTACTTTTGCTACTTTTAGGCCAAAATTGGGCTACATTCGCTTCTTTTTAGGACAAAATTGGGCTACTTTCGCAACTTTTTGGTCCAAAATTGGGCTACTTTTGCTACTTTTTAAGCCAAAATTGGGCTACTTTCGCTACTTTTTAGCCCGAAATTTCGCTACTTTTTAGCCCAAAATTGGGCTACTTTCGCTACTTTTTAGCACAAAATTGGGCTACTTTCGCTACTTTGTAGCCCAAAATTGGGCTACTTTCGCTACTTTGTAGCCCAAAATTGGGCTACTTTCTAGCCCAAAAGTGGGCTACTTTCGCTACTTTTTAGGCCAAAATTGGGCTACTTTTGCTACTTTTAGGCCAAAATTGGGCTACTTTCGCTACTTTTTAGGACAAAATTGGGCTACTTTCGCTACTTTTTAGGCCAAAATTGGGCTACTTTCGCTACTTTTTAGGCCAAAATTGGGCTACTTTCGCTACTTTTTAGGCCAAAATTGGGCTACTTTTGCTACTTTTAGGCCAAAATTGGGCTACTTTTGCTACTTTTTAGGACAAAATTTGGCTACTTTTGCTACTTTTTGCCCAAAATTGGGCTACTTTCGCTTTTTTTAGGCCAAAATTGGGCTACTTTCGCTACTTTTTAGCCCGAAATTTCGCTACTAGCCCAAAATTGGGCTACTATCGCTACTTTTTAGCCCAAAATTGGGCTAATTTCGCTACTTTGTAGCCCAAAATTGGGCTACTTTCGCTACTTTGTAGCCCAAAATTGGGCTACTTTCGCTACTTTGTAGCCCAAAATTGTGCTACTTTCGCTACTTTGTAGCCCAAAATTGGGCTACTTTCGCTACTTTGTAGCCCAAAATTGGGCTACTTTCGCTACTTTGTAGCCAAAAATTGGGCTACTTTCGCTACTTTTTAGGCCAAAATTGGGCTACTTTTGCTACTTTTAGGCCAAAATTGGGCTTTTTTCGCTACTTTTTAGGCCAAAATTGGCCTACTTTCGTTACTTTTTAGCCTAAAATTGGCCTACTTTCGCTACTTTTTAGCCCAAAATTGGGCTACTTTCGCTACTTTTTAGCCCAAAATTGGGCTACTTTCGCTACTTTTAGCCCAAAAATTTCGCTACTTTCGGTACTTTTTAGCCCAAAATTGGGCTACTTTTGCTAATTTGTAGCCCAAAATTGGGCTACTTTTTAGTCCAAAATTGAGCTACTTTCGCTACTTTGTAGTCCAAAATTGGGCTACTTTCGCTACTTTTTAGGCCAAAATTCGGCTACTTTCGCTACTTTTTAGGCCAAAATTGGGCTACATTCGCTACTTTTTAGGCCAAAATTGGGCTACTTTTGCTACTTTTAGGCCAAAATTGGGCTACATTCGCTACTTTTTAGGACAAAATTGGGCTACTTTCGCTACTTTGAAGCACAAAATTGGGCTACTTTCGCTACTTTTAGCCCAAAATTTCGCTACTTTTTAGCCCAAAATTGGACTACTTTTGCTAATTTGTAGCCCAAAATTGGGCTACTTTTGCTAATTTGTAGCCCAAAATTGGGCTACTTTCGCTACTTTGTAGCCCAAAATTGGGCTACTTTTTAGGCCAAAATTGAGCTACTTTCGCTACTTTTTAAGACAAAATTGGGCAACTTTTTAGGCCAAAATTGGGCTACTTTTGCTTCTTTTTAGGCCAAAATTAGGCTACTTTCGCTACTTTTTAGGCCAAAATTGGGCTACTTTCGCTACTTTTTAGGCCAAAATTGGGCTACTTTTTAGGCCAAAATTGGGCTACTTTTGCTACTTTTTAGGACAAAATTGGGCAACTTTTGCTACTTTTTAGCCCAAAATTGGGCTAATTTCGCTACTTTGTAGCCCAAAATTGGGCTACTTTTGCTACTTTTAGGCCAAAATTGGGCTACTTTTGCTACTTTTTAGGACAAAATTGGGCTACTTTCGCTACTTTTTAGCCCAAAATTGGGCTACTTTCGCTTTTTTTAGGCCAAAATTGGGCTACTTTCGCTACTTTTTAGCCCGAAATTTCGCTACTAGCCAAAAATTGGGCTACTTTCGCTACTTTTTAGCCCAAAATTGGGCTAATTTCGCTACTTTGTAGCCCAAAATTGGGCTGCTTTTGCTACTTTGTAGCCCAAAATTGGGCTACTTTCGCTACTTTGTAGCCCAAAATTGGGCTACTTTCTAGCCCAAAATTGGGCTACTTTCGCTACTTTTTAGCCCAAAATTGGGCTACTTTCGCTACTTTGTAGCCCAAAATTGGGCTACTTTCGCTACTTTGTAGCCCAAAATTGGGCTACTTTCGCTACTTTGTAGCCCAAAATTGGGCTACTTTCGCTACTGTGTAGCCCAAGTGGGCTACTTTTGCTACTTTTTAGGCCAAAATTTGGCTACTTTTAGGCCAAAATTGGGCTACTTTCGCTACTTTTTAGGACAAAATTGGGCTACTTTCGCTACTTTTTAGCCCAAAATTGGGCTACTTTCGCTACTTTGTAGCCCAAACTTGGGCTACTTTCGCTACTTTGTAGCCCAAAATTGGGCTACTTTCGCTACGTTTTAGGCCAAAATTGGGCTACTTTTGCTACTTTTAGGCCAAAATTGGGCTACTTTTTAGGCCAAAATTGGGCTACTTTTGCTACTTTTTAGGCCAAAATTGGGCTACTTTCGCTACTTTGTAGCCCAAAATTGGGCTACTTTCGCTACGTTTTAGGCCAAAATTGGGCTACTTTTGCTACTTTTAGGCCAAAATTGGGCTACTTTTTAGGCCAAAATTGGGCTACTTTTGCTACTTTTTAGGCCAAAATTGGGCTACTTTCGCTACTTTGTAGCCCAAAATTTCGCTAATAGCCCAAAATTGGGCTACTTTCGCTACTTTTTAGCCCAAAATTGGGCTACTTTGTAGCCCAAAATTGGGCTACTTTCGCTACTTTGTAGCCCAAACTTGGGCTACTTTTGCTACTTTGTAGCCCAAAATTGGGCTACTTTCTAGCCCAAAATTGGGCTACTTTCGCTACTTTGTAGCTCAAAATTGGGCTACTTTCGCTACTTTGTAGCCCAAAATATGGCTACTTTCGCTACTTTGTAGCCCAAAATTGGGCTACTTTCGCTACTTTGTAGCCCAAAATTGGGCTACTTTCGCTACTTTGTAGCTCAAAATTGGGCTACTGTCGCTACTTTGAAGCCCAAAATTGCGCTACTTTCGCTACTTTGTAGCCCAAAATTACGCTACTTTCGCTACTTTTTAGCCCAAAATTGGGCTACTTTCGCTACTTGGTAGCCCAAAATTGGGCAAAAAAAAAGCGGCCAAAACTCGCGCGATTTTTGCCAGTGACAAAAACCGGGCGATCTTCGCCGCTAGCGGGAAAATCGCCCGATTTTTTGCCGCTACCGGCGAAAATCGCACGGTTTTTGGCCGCTAGCAGCAAAAACCGCGCGATTTTCGCTGCTAGCGGCAAAAACCGCGCGATTTTCGCCGTTAGCGGCCAAAAATCTGGCGATTTTTGCTGCTAGCGGCGAAAATTGCCCGATTTTTGCCCTCCAGCGGCGAAATTCGCCCGATTTTTGCCCTCCAGCGCCGAAATTCACCCGATTTTCGCCCGCTACCGGCGAAAATAGCGCGATTTTTGGCCGCTAGCGGCGAAAATCGCACGGTTTTTGGCCGCTAGCAGCGAAAATCGCGCGGTTTTTGGCCGTTAGCGGCAAAAACCGAGCGATTTTCGCCGCTAACGTCCAAAAATCGGGCGATTTTCGCCGCTACCGGCCAAAAACCGTGCGATTTTCGCAGCTGGCTGGCAAAAATCGCGCGATTTTCGCCGCTAGCGGCAAAAAACCGCGCGATTTTCGCCGCTAGCTACCAAAAATAAGGCGATTTTTGCTGCTAGCGGCGAAAATCGGCCTTTTTTTGACATCCAGCGGCGAAATTCACCAAATTTTTGCCGGCTACCGGCGAAAATCGCGCGATTATTGGCCGCTAGCCGCGAAAATCGCACGGTTTTTGGCCGCTAACAGCGAAAATCGCGCGGTTTTTGGCGGTTAGCGGCAAAAACCGAGCGATTTTCGCGGCTAGCGCCCAATAATCGCGCGATTTTCGCCGTTAGCTGCAAAAACCGAGCGATTTTCGCGGCTAGCGCCCAATAATCGCGTGATTTTCGCCGCTACCGGCGAAAATCGCGCGATTATTGGCTGCTAGCCGCGAAATTCTCACGATTTTTGGCCGCTAGCGGCGAAATTCGCACGATTTTTGGCCGCTAGTGGCGAAATTCGCGCGATTTTTGGCCGCTAGTGGCGAAAATTGACCAATTTTCGCAGGTAAAGGCCAAAAAATGCGCGATTTGCGCCGCTAGCGGCCAAAATTTGCGCGATTTTCGCCGCTAGCGTCCAAAAATCGGGCGATTTTCGCCGCTAGTGGCCAAAAACCGAGCTAATTTTGCCGTTAGGGAGCAAAATTCGCGAGATTTTTGCCGCTACCGGCGAAATTTGCGCGATTTTCGAAAATCGCACGGTTTTGGCCGCTATCAGCGAAAATCGCACGGTTTTTGGCCGCTAGCGGCGAAAATCGCGCGATTTTCGCTCCTCGCGGCCAAAAACCGCGCGATTATCGCTCCTAGCGGCCAAAAACCGCGCGATTATCGCTGCTAGCGGCCATAAACTGTGCGATTTTCGCCGCTAGCGGCCAAAAATCGCGGGACTTTCGCCGGTAGCGGGCAAAAATCGGGCGAATTTCGCCGCTGGAGGGCAAAAATCGGGCGATTTTCGCTGCTAGCGGCCAAAAAGCGTGCGATTTTCGCGGCTAGCAGCCAATAATCGCGCGATTTTCGCCGATAGCGGCGAAAATCACGCGATTATTGGGCGCTAGCCGCGAAAATCGCTCGGTTTTTGCCGCTAACGGCGAAAATCGCGCGATTATTGGGCGCTAGCCGCGAAAATCGCTCGGTTTTTGCCGCTAACCGCCAAAAACCGCGCGATTTTCGCTGCTAGCGGCCAAAAACCGTGCGATTTTCGCGGCTAGCGGCCAATAATCGCGCGATTTTCGCCGGTAGCCGGCAAAAATTTGGTGAATTTCGCCGCTGGATGTCAAAAAAAGGCCGATTTTCGCCGCTAGCAGCAAAAATCGCCTTATTTTTGGTAGCTAGAGGCGAAAATCGCGCGATTTTTGCCAGCCAGCTGCGAAAATCGCACGGTTTTTGGCCGGTAGCGGCGAAAATCGCCCGATTTTTGGACGTTAGCGGCGAAAATCGCTCGGTTTTTGCCGCTAACGGCCAAAAACCGCGCGATTTTCGCTGCTAGCGGCCAAAAACCGTGCGATTTTCGCCGCTAGCGGCCAAAAATCGCGCTATTTTCGCCGGTAGCGGGCGAAAATCGGGTGAATTTCGGCGCTGGAGGGCAAAAATCGGGCGAATTTCGCCGCTGGAGGGCAAAAATCGGGCAATTTTCGCCGCTAGCAGCAAAAATCGCCAGATTTTTGGCCGCTAACGGCGAAAATCGCGCGGTTTTTGCCGCTAGCAGCGAAAATCGCGCGGTTTTCGCTGCTAGCGGCCAAAAACCGTGCGATTTTCGCCGGTAGCGGGAAAAAATCGAGCGAATAAAAAATCAGGCGATTTTTGGCCGCTAGCGGCGAAAATCGCGCAGTTTTTGGCCGTTAGCGGCGAAAATCGCGCGATTTTTGGCCGCTAGCGGCGAAATTTTCACGATTTTTGGCCGCTAGCGGCGAAATTCGCACGATTTTTGGCTGCTAGCGGCGAAATTCGCACGATTTTTGGCCGCTAGCGGCGAAAATCGACCGAATTTAGCCGCTAGCGGCCAAAAATGGCGCGATTTTCGCCGCTAGCGGCCAAAAATCAGGCGATTTTTGCCGCTAGCGTAAAAAATCGCCAGATTTTTTGCCCGGCAGTGGCGAAAATCGCCCGATTTTTTGACACTAGCGGCGAAAATCGCGCAATTTTTGGCCGCTACCTGCGAAAATCCCGCGATTTTTGGCAGCTAGCGGCGAAATTCGTACGATTTTGGGCCGCTAGCGGCGAAATTCGCACGATTTTGGGCCGCTAGCGGCGAAATTCGCACGATTTTTGGCCGCTAGCAACGAAATTCGCCCGATTATTGCTCCCTACCGGCGAAATTCGCCCGATTTATGCCCGCTACCGGCGAAAATCGCGCGATTATTGGCCGTTAGCGGCAAAACCCGAGCGATTTTCGCGGCTAGCGGCCAAAAACCGTGCGATTTTCGCGGCTAGCGGCCAATAATCGCGCGATTTTCGCCGGTAGCCGGCAAAAATTTGGTGAATTTCGCCGCTGGATGTCAAAAATCGGCCGATTTTCGCCGCTAGCAGCAAAAATCGCCTTATTTTTGGTAGCTAGCGGCGAAAACCGCGCGGTTTTTTGCCGCTAGCGGCGAAAATCGCGCGATTTTTGCCAGCCAGCTGCGAAAATCGCACGGTTTTTGGCCGGTAGCGGCGAAAATCGCCCGATTTTTGGACGCTAGCGGCGAAAATCGCTCGGTTTTTGCCGCTAACGGCCAAAAACCGCGCGATTTTCGCTGCAAGCGGCCAAAAACCGTGCGATTTTCGCCGCTAGCGGCCAAAAATCGAGCTATTTTCGCCGCAACCGGCCAAAAACCGTGCGATTTTCGCAGCTGGCTGGCAAAAATCGCGCGATTTTCGCCGCTAGCGGCAAGAAACCGCGCGATTTTCGCCGCTAGCGTCCAAAAATCGGGCGATTTTCGCCGCTACCGGCCAAAAACCGTGCGATTTTCGCAGCTGGCTGGCAAAAATCGCGCGATTTTCGCCGCTAGCGGCAAAAAACCGCGCGATTTTCGCCGCTAGCTACCAAAAATAAGGCGATTTTTGCAAAAATCGGGTGAATTAGGTTAGGTTAGGTGAGGTGAGGTTAGGTTAGGTTAGGTTAGGTTAGGTGAG
>NC_091164.1:3321556-3489056 GCF_040958095.1 Procambarus clarkii
GGGAAGAGACATCGAGGGAGGGAGGGAGGGAAGAGACATCGAGGGAGGGTTAAGAGACATCGAGGGAGGGAGGGAGGGAGGGAGGGAGGGAGGGAGGGAGAGATCGGAGCCTGAACTTTTAAGCATAAATACCCCCCACCCCCCCTCTGTACCTCGGGACATGTTTGTCCATATAATAAAAAAAGACTGGAATCCAGTTTATATTTAGCTGCGTCCGACCAACCGGGGTCCCGAGACTTACACCTGTCATCAGAAATAAATATGAACTAAAAATACAACTGAAAGCATGTGAAATCCAGTAAAAAAAAGTTCAACAAATGTAAAAATGAACACAAATGTCCAATCCCTCGCCTGATAAAAGTGGCGAGGGATTAAGAGGACTAACATAAAAGTACAGCGGTTTTGGGATGTCTAAGTAGCGGTCATCAAGGGGTCACGGGAGGTCATGCAGGTCAGTAGAGTAGAGGTGGAGGCTGAGAGTGGACCCGCTGGCTCAGTACGGACCACCTCACCAGTCTTAACTACAGTACACCATACCCTCTTTACACATCAATGGCCGGTAAGTCTAATACACACACAATCTTTAATATTATATATATAGTCTAATACTATAATACCGGTAAGTCTAATACACACACAATCTTTAATATTATATATATATATATATATATATATAAACTGAAAACTCACACCCCAGAAGTGACTCGAACCCATACTGCCAGGAGCACTGCATCTGGCATACAGGATCCCTTAACCGCTCAACGCCAGTACGCCAGCAGTACGCCCCAAAATCATCGCAAGGTATAACTGTCTTCTGATAATTACGTACTACACATTCATTTACGTGGATATAACAAACCCAATCACTATGGACATACAAATGTTTAGAATATATAAGCAGCAGTTTATTGTATTAAAACACAACTACCTTTTTCAGATTTCCATAAAAGTGTAGTGTTGGTGGCAGTGATGGTCCACATGCTAGTCACTATCACTGAAGCACAACGTCCGTTCCACCACCCTCCACATGAACGTAATACAAGTCACAGCCCCTCACAGTCCAGTCAAAAGACTCACCAGTATTTTGTTTACAGTTCTAATTCTCCAGTCAGATCACAGTTTCAAACTCAATCCACTATTCAAAGCTATCTGTCTCCAACTCGGATCCCTGTTCAAAGATACATTTCAACTCGGATCCCTGCCCGAGGATACATTTCAACTCGGATCCCAGCCCAAAGATACACCTACACTCAGACCCCTGCCCAAAGATACACCTCAACTCAGATCCCTGCCCAAAGATATACCTCAACTCAGATCCCTGCCCAAAGATACATCTCAACTCGGATCCCCGGCAAGAGGAATTACTACGTAACTCAATCAAACATCCAAAGTTACCCTTCATCTCTGTCTCATCCCCTGCACTACTCCACCCACCATTCTGCAACACACACCACTCACTATTATCGCAGGACGCAGCAGCCAGTGTGGCACTCTAGATCACAGATAACCACATCACAACATTCTGGACATCCGATTATCAGTCCCCATCAATCTGCACACAGCCACACTCATCAGTCTCTTAGCTTACAATCCACATACAAATCCATTCATCTGCTCCAAAGTCCACACACTAGACTTCAGCATATTTATCAACCTGTTAACTCTCCAGTACCGTCTTATAACCCCAGTCACCAGTCAGTCAGCCCCCAACAACCTGTACATAATCTCACCCTTCAGTCAGTCAGTCCTCAACAAGCCCCACACAGTCCCAGTGACAAAAGTATTATACTACAGCAACCCACCCAACAACCAGTCTGGAAGCAGCAGCCAGTTCAGCCATCTGACAGAAGACGCCAGTTTACATGGTACTGGAATCCTAATTACGTCAGGTATGTTTGTTTATGACAATGTTAAAAAAAAAACCTTGACAAAAGAACCCCTGAAGTTCTTCATACATATTAAGATATTAAGTGGAAGGCAAAAAAAAAAATAATAATAATTTGCAATGCATGCATTTTATTTTGATTCACAAAAGGAAATGTAAAACCTTGGTAATAGATGAACTTTAATGGTCTTTGGATTATATGTTTGAAATATATTCAACTTAATTACAGAGGTGGATGGTTGCCTAGTTATGATAACTCAAAAGCAAATATTTTCTAGTCAACACTGGACCTATAGTATACCAGTGAGTGTACTTCACAAAATGTGAAACTATAAACTGTTTAAGGTGCAATGCCATGTACTGAAAAGGCAATGAATACAAAATAAATACTGTATATATACTACTGTATATTTATTTAATAAAAATTACTAGAAAGGGAGGGAGGAGTTACCACTTCTGGCTAGAAGAAAGGGACCCATTGCCTCAGAGAAAAGCACACACAACACAGAGGGGACTCTTGGGTCCTATCCAATGCAGTTTCCATGTTCTTTTATCTTGCTGACTGTCCTCCTCAATTAACATTTTCAAATGCTTTTTACATGTTAAAAAATGTTATTTTCACACATGCATTCTCAATGCAAATATCTGATACACACTCATGCTCCATGGGCCCTACCTTGTTCATCATTAATCAATTTCCCAGTAATTTCTTGTGTTCTTCCAGGTCACTACCCCCTACGACACACTTTGCTTCCTACACTTAGTAATACAATACCTCTATAATTCTTAATATTGTTACTTCAACTTTTACACAGCAGAACAGTCCCTGTACTTTAACAATTATCTGGCACATTACTGCTGTTCCATGACTTTTGGCAAGCACCAACTGATCCATTTACTTTTGCTTCATGATATTTAATAATTTTGCCATACATATACAGTACTTCAACATCTGTAGCTTTCCCACATTTTAGCTTCATTTGATCACTCACCACTCCTATAGATACACATTATCGGCTCTCATACAAACTTGCACTTCTCGCACCATCAAATCTGATCCTGTTTATGCAAGCAAATTTCATCACTTTCATCCAGTTGAGTTTCAAAAAACTGTATCCTCTCAATCCACTTTTTACATGTCTCTCTAACATTCCCAATTGCCTGACCGTCAGTGTCCTTGCTACAGTCTCAAAATATTGAACTTTTATCATATATTCTCCTCAGTTTAAATAACAACAGTACAGTATTCTGGCCCTTTACTGCCAAAATAAAACTTTATACATTTTCTTGTCAACTTCAAATAATCTTGTTCATCTTCAGGTATCAGCAACACTGGCCACAAGATACACAATTATCACACAAACAAAAACATGGAGAAGAGGGTTTTGACAAAGGACAGTTCCTCTTCAGAGATGTCAACACAGATGCAAGTGCCAGAGAATCAGCATTCAGCATATCAACTACAACAAACAGGCCAGTAAAAACACAAATTACAGCAGCAGTAACATCAGTCACAGCATCAATGAATTCAACAGTTGAAGAAAACACAGAAGTTACAACCAAAGCCAACAACTCATTTTACAGTGAAAGTATCCCAATAAGTACAATACCTGCAAGTAGTATAACCTCCATCAATCCACCAATATTAGATATAACTACAACAGAGATTCCAGTAACTACAATCATAAGCAGAAGTAACTTCCCATTAGAAACCACTGCTTACAGTATTAACAAACCACATGTTGCAGATGTACTTGAAATTGATTATTCGAGGACTGCCATGACAACAGTGCCACCTTCTGCTGAAATTGACATTACAAATGCCCCCGTCATGAAAACTAAAGTTCAGCCATTCACAATGAAACCAAGGGAAATTATATTTAAAACAGAAAATCAGAAAACCATCTTGTCACTAAATCCTTTACCAGCCAATCACACTGAGAATTTATTTAAACACTCGAGTGAAAGTGCAGATCTTGTTTCTCCAAAAATCGACTGTGAGGACACATGCCAAGAATACATTCCTGGCAAAGAAATGCACTCAAGCACTGGTAACACTCAAGCTGCAATTACTATATCACCTCACATTAATTCTCAAGATAAAAATCATACTGATGAGCAAATAATCAATCACGAAGATTTACCATTAACGAGCCCAGGGCAAGAAAATGGAGAGTCATCTCATGGTTTCTCTCTTATACTAACTAGTCAAAGTAATACTTCTACTTTAATTGAAGGAAGTAACACCAACTCGACATTTATAAACCTCGAAAGAATTCCTTTCAAATTAACTGAAAGTAATATGTTACTTCCTTCACAGCCTATTAGTAATAATACTTCCCCATCATTTGTGACTGAAAAAGTGCCTACTCCATATGTCCAGCAAAGTAATGAATCTTTGCAACCAAGTCGAGATATTCCTCTAACACCTTATAAAGCAACCGTGGCCAATGATCTCAAGCAAAAAGTTAACGAGTCTTCACAAGCCCACAAAAATGTTTCCCTGCCACCTATAGAAGAAACCATACAAACATCACTTGTACAACAAATGAATGAATATTCCCATCTGAGTGACAGTGTTAGTGTTACACAGAAATCTATAAATATACTCGAAGTTGCCAAGAGACCACAGACAGATAAAACCCTCAGTACATCTCATTTACCATCAAGAGAGAGTCTTCAATTTTCAAATAAAATGGATAACGAGGAAGTACTATTGTTACCAATAACTAGCCAGTCAACATCTCAAAGAGTCAATGGTCCTTCTAATCGTCCTTTGCAAAATCAAGTTAGCCCACAAAGATTGTTTGTGCCGAGACCTTCACTTCGACACAGCTTCCGATCAAGGATTACAAGAAAAAACCATGAAAATCGCCCATCTTTAAAACCCCAGCCAGTGCTTATGCAGAGTTCTCAGGGTATACTGCCTCAGTTCAGCCCAGCTAGTGGTTTGGAGTTTAAATTGATGAAAAATGCAGAAGCAAAATCAGATAGCAGAAGACCAATTATTTTGCCTCAGTTTAGTCCATCAAGTGGTCAGAAATTCATTCTAGCACATCCTGATAAGGCTTCATATACTGAACTTATCATCAATGACAAAGAAAAAGGCATCCTAGGTTTACATCCAGATCCTTCCCAAACAGTTTCTGGTTTCTCTATCTCCAGCCCTTTGCAAAATCCTCATGTTACCAAAGAAACATATAGCCAGAGAGAGGGTAACACACATCATGAGTATGATCAAACGCCACAGGATTATGAAAAAGATACACATCTTTCCATACAAAATTCAAGCAATTTAAGGAAAATTATTGGGGATAAAATCAGTGAGCAACCATCATTGTATGTCACAGACAAGGGCAACACTTCAGTATCTGATACTGCACAAAATATACCGGCAACAGTTTTATTAGGTGTAAATAACGTACCTTATATTACAACTTTATCCCCAATTTCAGTTCAAACATTCATCTCTGAAGTAGCAGGGCAAATTACGCAAACCAGCATTTCTTTACCCGATTCCCATGAAGTTGAAGGCAATTCTTCATTGGTATTTACTACCAGTAGTGGTTTCTTACCTAGCACCAAAGAATCACTGAAGCCATTAATCCAAAATGGAAAGAATCAGTCTGCTACTTTTGAAGAAATGAGAGATGATAATATAGTGAGTCAACTTGTGCATCTCAAAAGAATTGAGTTCACAAATCCAAAACAATTGGAGACTAATATAACAGAAAATAGTGAAAGCTACAGAGAATTAGACCCAGGTGAGGGAATGATGCTACAAGTTACAGAAACCTCTGAAGAAAACACTAATGTCATCCCTTCCTTGCCATTGGTATTCAGTGCTATGCCTTCACCAACAGACACTAACAATAAGGATGATTCTCAGGAATTAGTTACTTTGAGAACTCTAGTCAGCCCAATACAGAAAGCCATTCAGACTCAACAAACACTACCAACAATGCTTCTTAACTTAGGTTTACCTTATGAAGAAACTTCAACTCCTCGGTTATCCTCAACTAGGTCAGGTATCGAGTCAAACAAGCCACACAACACGGATGAATCTAAAGCTGTGTCGTCACAGCGGCAGCAGAATATATCTTCAAGATTAAGTCACAAAGAATTACAATTATCACAAAAACCTCAACATTTACCTTTTGTTCAATTAAGTGCACTTCTCTTATCAGTCGACTCTACAGTTTCACCATTAACGATTCCCTCTCGACGCCAGCCGTCACCATTTGATCAACAAACCTCAAATCATTCCGAATCATTGGATACCTTACAACCCAAGCAATTGAATGAGGAAGAGGCTTATGAAAAGCCATCTAGTACTTCAATGAGCCCCTTGCCAAATGTCACCACCTCACCAACTGCCATGGCACCTGAAGCTAAAGCCTATGTCTTATCTTCATCAGTTACTGGATATTATGACAAGCTAGCAAGTGATATCCTACAGGCACTGCCAGACTTTTTAAAGGGAGCTGTGAAAGTTGACAGAACAAATTTACCAAGAGACAATAATGTGGTTATTAGTGACAGTTATGGCAATGTGGCTTACCAGCGAAGCAGAACAACATTCACTAATGCAGAAAATGATTTGTAATGTCGAAATATGTGTAATATAAAATAAATGCATGTACTAAAATTCTATTTTTGAATAATTAATTAAGACCCCTCTATAGCTAAAATTATATAAAAAAAAATAAGAATCATAGTAAAGCTCATTTTTAACTGAAAGTTACTTATAAATACCTATAGGGCATGTACACATTATGAAAGCCCTGATGTCATAACATGTGAAGACAACTTAACTTTGTAGGTAAAAGAAGTGCTGGATAAATACAGCGGTGTCATGATGTACTGAGAGGCATGCTAAAAGTAGTTTTGTTGTATTATTCATAAGAAAAGAAGTACATGTGAAGATTCTTAATTGGTATCAAGATGCTTAGGCTAGCCCCCCCCCCTGCCCCCAAGCCTTCTTTCTTGAAGATCAGCATCCCTCCAAATGGATTACCAAAACTGCCACTGTACTCAGAATGTATAATGTTCATCATCATCATCTACCAAGAGAGAAACGATACTTTTCTGCCCCATGTGAGATCATCCCTTTCTAAATTGCTGTCCTCCCCACCTTCCTAACCAAGAAGATGATTAAGAGAATACCGTATCCCATTCTTTGACAAGAAGCATAAGTACAATGCCTTAAATCAAATTTATGCTCTGGTCAAAGAGCGCTCCCTCTCGCAAATGATTTACACTGATGGTTCTTTTCACCAGTCCTATGGCACAGCTGGAAGTGCAGTTGTTGTGACAGAGGGATATGGCTCCTATTCCTATGAGTGTGGAGTGATTATAGATAACTGGGACTATGCTCTTCAAACAGAATTGTTTGCCATAATCCTTGCACTCAAGCAAGTATAAGAATCCAAAGTTGACACGTTAATTGTAAGCGATTCCTTGTCATCCTTGACTGCACTCGGCTCCCCAAGGCATAACTGTAACATGCTTGCATCTGAAGCACAGATATAATAAAATAATCAATGATGGGGGTCAGAATTTCTCTTCAGGATTTCTTCCCATATTGATATCCAAATGCAGGATAGAACTGACGAGTTAGCCAAAACATTTGCTCGTAAAGAGTAAATTAATTACTGCCTTGGATTGCATTTGAGCAGCCTGAGGACAGTAATATTCTGGAACAGTAACAAAATCTAGTAGACTTTAGGCAAAGTGAAATTCACACCATTTCCTCATCTATCATCATTCTAGGAATAATGTGAATGATCCATGGATGTACAAGAACTGCACATATATTAATCATCCAATAAGATTTGCAGACTTCTAGATGTTACCACTGCTAGGCTTAGGCTCAGCTTCCAGTACCTCTGAAAGTTTTCACCACCTGCTGATGTAGATTTGACAAAATGTAAACTCTGTGTCATCAGAACTATTCACATACTTTGCATTATTATATAATGGAATGCCAAAATTTTGGAAGTCAGAGATACCACCATCAATGGTAACCAATAAATGTGTAGGTACTTCATTCATAATGATATACTACCAGGAATCTTAGTGAAGTATCCAAAATTTGCTTACTGTAGCTAATGCATGCACATGACTGTAAAGCTGCCGCCCAGTTGGGTGGGTGTAGAGCAAGATTAGCAACTGTAACCTACACACCATAACTGTAAACTGCCTGTATAGAGACTGTTGTGGGCCTCTTCTTGAACCCCTTGTAATATAAAGGGACTATTGATATACAGTACACAGTATATATGTATATAAAACTAGGGATATTACCCTAACCAACACCAGCAATAGTCATATAAAGACTGTGCCTAAGACATTTACAATCAAAACCCTCATCTAAAACAACCAAAATATTCATTCAATACACGTTTAGTCACACATTCATATAAAAGAAAAATTACCAAATCTATTAATGGAAAGTAAAACAAGTCAACAGCAAAATAAAACAAATAATGTCACAGGAAGGTAAAGATACATTTAAGAAAATTTGTTCACACTGAACAAAAAATACATTGTCAAGGAACACCATATATATATAATGGTTAATTTTGGTAAAATAAAAGCCTTTTGTGAGGGGGCATAATATTTATTATTTAACCAAGTCAAAGGCAAAACATTTCACATGTCATACATACAAAATACTGTCTTAGTAACAAGACAAAGGGGTAATCAGTCCTGTATTTTTTTATATATTTGCTATAATGCACTTTAAATTTCAGAGACAAGTTAGCTCTCGTTTTAATGTCCCTCTATTGCAGTTAATTCTTGTAAAACATTAACATTATACAAATTCTGAATAGTTTGTGAAAATCACAAGTACTGTACACCCTTGCATTAGTAATCTGGTAAATTTTACCAAAGAGCACTATGACAATTCATTCTTATACTGAACATGTTTGTTATGTTAGTCAGCAGCACTTGCACTCAATAGTCCGTATGCTTTTCAACATACCATTAACAATATACATTTCAAATGAAGGGTTCATCAAGTTTTACATTCATTCAAAGGTTCTGCTCGAATATTTTCAAGGTCTAATCTTGAATCCAAGTCTTCATCCACTTCTCCAATGAGGGCTCTGGAAGAAATAACTTTAATGCTAGTTACTTATAGTCACTTAAATCACAAATTTGTCTAACTTAATCAGGAACTGCTTGAATATCATAACAGATTTCCAAGCTATTCAACTTCTTGTCCTCTAAAGTAAGAATCTGCTCTCGTGGGAGAAGGAATCAAAGTCAGGCAGAGCAACATACCAGGTAAACAATCAAAATGCTTCCACAGGGTCGTATTTGTACTAGAATGCACCAGAGGGCTTCATTTAGCTAGATACAGATGATACAAGGTACAAAATACCATGGGAACTCTGTTAAACAGTTATCCAGTTACAGGTTTCTCGGGTACCTAACAATGAAAAATTCAGTTACATGTACTGTATCATTTTCCTGTCATTATGGTGAGAAATCAATAAAGGAAAGGAATGGTACCCAACCATTTGGAAATGCGGGAATTGAACGCCGACCTGCATGAAGCAAGACTGTCGCTCTACCGTCCAGCCCAAGTGGTCGAGTGTTAGGTGGGGAAAAAAAAAATTGTCGTGTCGGGAAACATGTCCAAACCTCTCTGTCCTGTGGGGGAATTGAACCCAGAATTTTTTGTTTACCAACCGATTACACTGACCTCTGTGCTACAGGACTTTACAAGGCCTATCCAACATACCTCACCATAAGCAAATTTTAAAGATGGAAATACAATGTTTATATATGTGGGCATACACTAACATCACTAGAAAAGTTGTATGATTTTGAGTTGCAGATTGTATCACTATTCTCAAAATAATACTAACCAGGCCACCTTTGATGCCTCTTACTTCTCTATCCAGCAGCCTTTTGTACTCTTATACTGTGGCACCTCATTTGAAGACTAATGGGGACTGAACCTGTTTCACTCTACTAAAGACTCCTGTCAACTGGAATGTAATGAAACGCCTTACTGGCGACTTGCTAGATATCTTCCCTAGCTACTCATCTGGCAAGCCGACATACAATACTTAAGAACTACATCGATTCATGAGCACCTATCAGACACACCACAACCAGAATCTGGTCCCCCAATAGAGGCAGAGGATACCTGCTTGATTGGGTTCTGGAAAGTCTTCTACTCCCCAAGCCCGGCCCAAGGCCAGGCTTGACTTGTGAGAGCTTGGTCCACCAGGCTGTTGCTTGGAGGGGCCCACAGGCCCGCAGGTCCACATACCCACCACAGCCTGGTTGGTCCGGCACTTTTTTTTAGAAAACAATCTAGTCTTCTCTTGAAGATAACCACGGTTGTTCCGGCAATATTTCTAAGGACTGTTATCTGGACTACCAGACCACTGATAACTAAGCATCCCTACCCTGCAACACTTACTGGAGTGAACGATATGGAAGAAAATGCAGAATAGAACCAGAGAAGAGCAGAGGTGCCATAGGCACAATCAGAGAACACTGTATAAACATCAGAGGTCCACGGTTGTTCAACATCCTCCTAGCGAGCATAAGAAATATTGCTGGAACAACAGTGGACAGCTTCAAGAGAAAACTAGATCATTTTCTCCAAGGAGTGCCGGACGAACCGGGTTGTGGTGGATATGTGGGCCTGATGGCCGCTGCAAGCAACAGCCTGGTGGACCAAACTCTCACAAGTCAAGCCTGGCCTCGGGCCGGGCTTGGGGAATAGAAGAACTCCCAGAACCCCATCAACCAGGTATCAACCAGGTATATTATTTTCATCATTCTTATCATCAATAGTGCTAGAAATTTCACTTCATTCTTTCTTCCTGATCTTAGACTTTATTTACACATCCCTGTGTGGTGACATTAGTCAAGTACAGTACAGTCATTGCACATTCTGAAAAACACTTTCAGTAGTTAAATGATCTACTCACACATTATCACCTCTGACGACATAAAGTCCCAAAATGACTTGCTCAACACCTCGATGGGAGCTGTAGACCCGCTCGTGACACTCGTCCATGATCAGGTTTACAGTCTGGTCAAAGCCTTTCAGTGTTCCCTTAAATTGAGCAACAGAAATATTAATGTGATACCGACATTGAATTGCTGTTTATAAAAAAATTTACACTGAATAATATATTAAAACATATCAATGAACTGTTAAGAAAAATAAAGCGAGTCAATATGAAAAGCATTTTTGTCAGCAGAATCACTCAGTTGCTCCGTCATTAATGATAAAACTTACTACAATGTTTCTCCCATCAGCTGTTATAACGGAGACTAGATCTGCACCAAAAGTTAAGGAAGAATCGAACATCTGAATACTTTGCAGAAAAAAATAATATTAAAATGAAATGTATATCCTTAAAAGATACAGGGTAACATCAAAATTAAACCATCACATATTACTAATGTCAGGCATACCAAAATTCAGAAGTACACGTGTGTAAATTTATTAGGCTCCAGACTCTTCAGAAAGTTATTGATATTCTTGGAGTAAAAAATCATGCAATAAAAGTACTGTAATGAAATTCCCTTTTCTAGTTTCCACCCCCATTACACTCCCCAACATTCCCTAATAGCTCCTGGGTTAACTCTGGTACCACCAAGCCTTAGCCCATTGCCCCAATCCTCCAATACCCATCCATCACCTACCAGGAGCCAGGACCAGAATTTGGATTACTTGCCGAGGCAAGAGGAATAGGGGATTAGAGATCAAGCAAACAACTGGGGAACTCAACCAAATATCATAGGAGCAACAAAACAAGTGACAGTTTAAGGGAGATTAAGCACCTTAAGGAAAACAAGAAAAATCCACCCAATGCATGCCAAGCACACCATGCTATCTTCTATATTAGTATCGGACTGTACGGGCAGTGGTTCACAAAGGATGAGCCACCGACCGTGAGTGTCCGCCTTCTAGTATCTGGACAAATGAGGAGCAAAATTATAAAATAATAACCAAAAACAATATCAAGGACTACTGACACACTGCTATAATTTCTATTAATATCACATTAATATTTCACTGGGTCATTCTTGTATATGGGCTACCAAAAATTGGGCACTTTTTTCCAATCCCACTATAGGACTTAACATTCGATAACTAGGTACAGTGTATTATTCAAGTTGTTTTTCCTAATGATTCACCCTCATGGTTTGCCATAGCAGAGCATAAGAAGCCTGTTAGGCTCATCAAGGTCACCTTAAGCCAACTACTGATGATCTTCCCCAGGATGTAACCCTCAACAGTTGCCTTGGGAAACAGATATATATCAGGTGATACGAAACATTCCCATCAATATTTGTCCCACCCGGGAACTGTAATGAGCCAAAGATGTAGACCACTGTGTTATAGGACACCATGTAACAGTATGAAAAATAAGATTTAAACCATAATATTTGTGGTTATACTATACAGCACTGCCATTTTTGGTTATTATATTTATGGGTGGTATACTGTATAATGAAAATTAAAATGTGTCATTTTATAAGTCTTGTCTTTTGATTCATACCAAAAGCTTTGCAATTAGCCTAATACTGTATACACATAACTATTTTTAGGCCAACAAGAACATCAATAACTTTTCGATAGACGATAGTACTCTAGCTGTTTTTGGTGCTGAGTTTGGATTATCTATTTTGGTGCCGAGTTTGGATTATCTACTAAACACATTAAAATATTTGGAGCAGTGTAGTGCCATTAGTAAACTGGGGTAGAGCTTGCTGGGTTTCATTGTTGTGGTAACAGTTACCACACAGATGAGTAGTTTAAGCTCTGAAAATGAGTACGAGTATCACATTAATAGCATATAGTGTATTGCACTATAGTACACATATCTATTAATGGCTGGCTAATTTAGTCAAGCAATTCTATTTCCTCAGGCAATTAAAAGCAATGGCCAACAATACTGTCACTATTTGGTTAACCTAACCACATTTGCACAAATATAAGCAGTAAATAATGCTGGGCAAATGGTGATGGCGGTGCCAGAAACAAAATATGCCAAAAAGGGAGAGCAATACACCTAACCAACTATGCCGTACGGAGTAAAACCCTTCCCATCCTAGATCACTGAAATGCTTTAATGAAGACAAGTTATAGTGATTGCTGTACTAGTATTCACAATAGTTTAACTTTAAATTCTAAGTATTATTTGAAAGGGAAATAAAGTGAACTTTATGGTAGCAAAATGTGAACCTAGATAACCTTCGGCTAAAGACTTTCAAGTCAAGCTGCGTCTTTTAAACCTCACCCCCTACACACATGGCCAAGACCTAGACTTTCTGGACAAATTAGATAAGGCCATATTAATATTGTTTTGGAGGAAGTTGGAACAAGAGTTACATGAATTGAAACTCTTATGGATTGTGACTTAAATCCCACCCAATGGAGCACTGCATTACAATTATAATAACTCATTCAATCATTGTCAGGGAACAGGTAGCCACTTTATACATACAGTACATGTTAGGTTTATATCAAGGTCCCCCCCCCCCCACCCAATGTCGAATTAATGACACCTCAGAAAGCAGCCCAACAACAAGCTGACTAACTCATGGGTACCTATTTACTGCTAGGTGGACAGGGACGTTAAGACGTCCTGCCCGAAACGCTTTGCGTAATAGTGGCTTTAGGCATTGTATGTATTAGCTCTATCTATAAAGCCAACAAACTTTGTAAAATCTCTTTATGTATGTACCTTTACCTAAATAAAAATTATTATTATTAATTATTATTATTATTATTAAGAGACAGGAAACGTGCCCAACCATTTCTGTCCCACCTGGTTTTTGAACTCAGGATTCTCGAATGTGAGTCGAGAATGAACCCGACTGTACTATCGGGACCCTAATTGGTCCCGATAGTACAGTTGGGACCAATTAGGGTCCCGGCCCAGATTCTCGTCATTCAAGAGTTTTTACTGAAATATAGTCAAACTGCACACAGGAAATTTTGAGAATGCTCATTTTCCCACATGTTGAAAGTTGTAAATATTGTTAGGTTAGGCTGGATAAGGATATGTTAGGTCTGGTTAGTTTGGTTCGATTGCATTAGGTAAGGCTTTAAAATCTGTTGGTGAGCTCGTCTAATGCCGGTCAGCGTTCAATCCCCAACCGTCCAAGTGGTTGGGCACCATTCTTTTTCCCCTCCCCCCTCTGTCTCATCCCAACCTGACCCCTTCCCAGTGGTATATAGTCATAATGGCTCAGCCCTCACCCTTGATAATTCCCTCCCTCGTCTAGGCAACAAAGTTACCCATATCCAATTTGCTCCACCATCCTACCATAGTACTGTACTATCCACTGAACGTTTGTATAAACAGTATACATGAATCATAGTAAATGCCTGTGATGATAGCACCAAAACCTAGGCAACAATGTATAATTCACAGTGATTATAGCACTAGCCAACCCCCTAGCGAACACAACCACTAAACCCACACAATGGTCGACAAACACTAAGCAATGATCTACTGACTATGCTGTACAGTATTTAAATTGGAATAAAACATTATTACCAAAAAAATACCACGCGTGGCTGTAGCCCCCCCACCAGAAGGCTACTATGCCACTGGGCCCACACAGCAGTAGCCATTAAGGCCACCGTTAAGGTACTAGAAGGATACGGTTGACGTAACTCTCAAGCGTATTGGTCATCTTCGTGGCCTGAGATAACGAGGTGGTTCCACCTGCACAATGTGAGGGTAGTTACTCTAGAAACGGCCGGACCAAGAGGCAGCCGCCGCCGCCACCAGAGATTTGTTTTGAAACGTTCGACCAAAACAATCAAACAAATGCCTCGCGTCATCCGCGCTTTCGTTATAAATAATAATAATAATAACAATAATAATACTATTTGATTTAGAAAAAGTACATACATAGATGCAGAGTTACAAACATTCTGATTGAAATTGAAATAAGTTTATTGAGGTAAAATACACACAAAGGGATGAGGTAGCTCAAGCTATTCTCACCCCGTTCAGTACATCGTGTTAATACATACATATAAACACATCACAAACAACAAACATTACCAAACATTCTGAGAGATAAACATGTACATTTCCTTTCAACATTCTGATTGATTTATAGATAGAGTTAGTACATACAATACCTAAAGCCACTAGTACGCATAGCGTTTCGGGCAAAATATTATTAGTGTTGTGTTTTGATAAATTTATACACGAAAATATTTGTGTTGATTTATTTAGACACGAGTTCTTACATTTTTGTAAAGCTACTAGCACGCATAGCGTTTCGAGCAGGTCCTTAATCCTAATATTGTTTTCTCTGTAATACTATACCTGCCAAATCGTTTAATAATCAGGTACCCATTCACTGCTGGGTGAACAGAGGCATACGGTTAAGGATTAGAGCCTATGGTGACCAGACCACACACTAGAAGGTGAAGGGACGACGACGTTTCGGTCCGTCCTGGACCATTCTCAAGTCGATTGTCTTGAGAATGGTCCACAATCGACTTGAGAATGGTCCACAATCGACTTGAGAATGGTCCAGGGCGGACCGAAACGTCGTCGTCCCTTCACCTTCTAGTGTGTGGTCTGGTCAACATACTTTAGCCACGTTATTGTGACTCATCGCCTGCATATGGGAGCCTACTCAATCCTCCCCAGCCAGGATACGAAACCCAGGCCAAAGCGCTAGCAAAGCGCCCGACGAGTGCTTTACCACTGTGTTACGGACCCGAGCCCAGCGCCCAAGCATGGAGCAGTGACGACCGCGCCATCTGTGGGTCAGCTCCCGAAACCCCCTCCAAATGGACGGTGCCATCTAGTGAGGACGAGATATACTGGCCACAAGGGCTAGTTTCCCGTCCTGATCAGCTCATAACACAGCCGCTGCTGACCTCTGGTGAGGTGGAGCTTAGACAGCAACGCCATCTATGGAGTGGATAGGTGGGCATTTGTGTCTAAGCCTGTAAGTGAGGTGCCCTAGAGTGTCCCTATTACTGATGACGTGTCCGATTACAGAGTCGACCTGGGACTGCTGTAATGGAAGTTGGATCAGTCTACCCAAGGCAGCCGTAGAACCTCCACGCATTTGCCGCTGATACTGTGAGTCACCCCCCCGGATGAACACTGTTGTGTTAGCCTGCCTGTGAGGTGGCAGATCCAGGGATTGTCGTACCCGGGGCTGACTAGTGGAGAAGACTAACCACTGGGGTGTTGTGGTGAGGAGAGTGACCTGTGAAGTCACACGAGGCTCCTGCCTAGGGCTCGCAACCCTAGTATCGGTCATGGAGTGGCCTAACCAGCGGAACTGATTGGAACCTGCCAGCTACAGGCTGGATTTGTGGTTGATGGCCTCCACGACGGTGCCCCCAGTGGAGCTGTGATTTGGCTGGCCTGTGGCCAGGGTAGACTCGAGAGAATCGAAGGATTCGTCGCGAGGCCACAAGAGGACCAAGGGCTACGCATCGTTGAGCACCGTGGAACACTCCGCGTCTCCAGAGGAAGACCATATTGTACATAATAGTGTTAATACCTCCCCCGTGTGATAAAATATATATTATTTATGGTGACGGTGATAATTATATATTTAAGTTTTTGCCTTTGTCTCCCTTCCCCTTTAATTTACTTGCGTTACGGAACACATCCCTTGAAAGCCACTACTAACTTGGGGCCGGATACCCAAACTCTATTGACATCGGAGAAAGAACCCAGTTGCGACCCAATAGGGCCGTAACACACTGCGCCAGGGAGACGTTTTGGTTTTTGCTTTTAGAGTCGGGGGACAGGAAGACTGTTTAGCATTAAAGAGATTCCATTTGGCCAATTCCTGCCCTTCCCCAGGATGCAACCTCCAACAGTTGGTCAACTTACGAGGTGAACAGAACCGTCAGATAAAAAACAACAAAAATTAAATTTGCCAAAACGTCTCTACCCTGTGGGGTTCCATAGGGACCTGTACTCGGACCTATCCTGTTTCTGATATACATAGATGATCTCCCAGAGGGTATAGACTCATTCCTCTCAATGTTTGCTGACGACACCAAAATTATGACAAGGATTAAGACAGAGGAGGACAGCTTGAGGCTTCAAGAAGACTTGGACATCTGCAGGAATGGTCGAACAAATGGTTGTTAAAGTTTAACCCAAGCAAATGTAATGCAACGAAGACAGGTGTAGGGAGCAGGAGGCCATTTACAGGGAATCATTTGGGAGATGAAATACTTCAAGAGTCAGAGAGAAAGACCTGGGGGGTTGATATCACGCCAGACCTGTCCCCTCTGCAGCCCATATAAAGAGGATAACATCAGCGGCATATGCCAGGTTGGCTAACATAAGAATGGCATTTAAAAACTTGTGTAAGGAATCATTCAGAACTTTGTATACCACATATGACGGACCAATCCTGGAGTATGCGGCTCCAGCATGGCGTCCATATCTAGTCAAGCATAAGACTAAACTGGAAAAGGTTCAAAGGTTTGCCACCAGACTAGTACCCGAACTGAGAGGTATGAGCTACGAGGAGAGACTACGGAAATGAAACCTCACGTCACTGGGAGACAAAAGAGTTAGGGACATGATCACCACATACAAGATTCTCAGAGGAATTGATAGGGTAGATAACGACAGACTATTTAACACAAGTGACACACGCACTAGGGGACACAGGTGAAAATTAAGCGCCCAAATGAGCCATAGAGACATTAGAAAGAATTTTTTCAGTGTCAGAGTAGTAGACAAATGGAATGCATTAGGAAGTGATGTGGTGGAGGCTGACACCCTACACAGCTTCAAGTGTAGATATGATAAGAGCCCAATAGGCTCAGGAACCTGTACACCAGTTGATTGACAGTTGAGAGGCGGGACCAAAGAACCAGAGCTCAACCCCCGCAAGCACAACTAGGTGAGTACAGTGTGGGAAGCCTGAGCGTTCACTGTGATATGAAGCAGCGTTATCGTGCGTGTACAGTGTGTGGGAAGCCTGGGCGTTCACTGTGACGAGAAAGTGAACATCGCCCAACATGTATACAGAAGTTACCTCTATATTCCCTATGTTCTGGGGCCACGTGTTGTTGTTCAAGATGTGAAGAGTTTCATGGCACTGGTATGGAACATAAGCGACCTTTTATATACTCTATATAGAATTTTGAAATAGAGAGCAGACACTCATTGGAGGAAGAATGTAACGAGGCTTCATTGACTAGCTACACTCGTCACCATGTGTCATACACACACACACATCTATATATCCTTTCATAATATTATTCCATATTTTCATTAGGTTCTTAACTCCTCGCCCAACGAAAGTAGGTCACATGGTAATGATAATGAAAAACACGCACTTGATCGTGCCTCCGCTGAAGACTTGTAATCCAGGAGATCCTATGTACAAAACTGAACTGTTCCTCGTTAGATTTGGTGGCCTTGATGTCCACACAGCCTCTCAGATGATGGCCTTGTAAAATACAATAAAAATACTACCGGAACACGTTTGTATCATGGCAAAGATATACGATCCTACCTTCATTGAAAGCTCCAATCAATGGTATTCTTTTTGTAGCCCAACACCCAGACAAGACCAGATAACACAACAGTCCAGGTGGGAGAGCCTAACGGTACACAGAATGGTCCAGGACTTGCTCCGTGCACCACCTACAGGAGAGGCCCCGTCGAACACCCGAGCGTGCTTCCCCTCCAGCGTCGAGCAGGTGGGTCGTGCCGCCTACCATGGCGAAGCTATAACAAAATCCAGCAAGTATAGAGAGCTGAGCCATCGGTCAATGTGTGTCTCCATAGCATCCGAGATCCCTTGAGGCCAAGTGTGCCATGAGCTCTAAAAGAACTGGATTCTAGGATCATTTACACTATAAAAGCTGTCAGTTTCTCGTTTCAGCGCCTGTAGTGTGGTGGTCTAGAGTGCAAGTGCCTGTCGCGTTCCTTTCTTCCTCAAGATCTGGTGAGCTGTGAGAGATTCACAACCTTTGATTGATGAAGATTAAGCCACTCAAGAGGTGGCACGGGCATGAATAGCCCTTAGTTTGCTCACTGTAATCCTCAATCTATAATCTTTCACTATGTCAAAGACAAAAATAGAGACAAATGGAAAAAATGGAGGAGGATAGGTGTTAGGAGAAACTCGTAATAAACTTGAAATAATTGGAGAAACAAGGCACCCACGAGTGCGTATTTTTTTGTCTTTCCTCCGAGGCTGTAGGTCTCCGTGTCAGCCAGAGGAACAAACAAACAAACATGGAACGCCTGTTCTATGTTTTATTTTCATAATGTATAATTATTATTCACTTGGGCCATCGGGAATTGGAACAGAGCAATACAATACGAAGCCGAATACTTATCATGCCCTTCATAAGGAGTCTGTGAAACTGCTCGGTGCCACCGGGACTCCAACCCGGACCTCTTGCGCAAAAATCATGTACCGTACCCCACCAGCCATGCCTCGCAAGTCATGGCTCACGTTCGTGCCCTCAACTCGGGCGTCAGCCGCTGCCGCAGTCAACACTATAACCGCCGTAGCACCATCACCGGTAACACCACCACCTCCGGCACCTCGACACGGGGATGGGGGCGCGGTGGCCCACTTGCACCTCGTCTCCACCTCCAGTAGTCTTCCAGCCTTGCCGCAGGTCGCACGCAGCGGTTCTCGCCCTGGTTCATTCTCTGGAGTGTTGCTAGCGTGACTACCAGTGTAGAGCCGTTCTTCAGTAGTGCTCAGTCCCCCGTAACGTTCACATCTCCTCACACCGCCCACGCCCTTGTAAAGAACCCCCACGCTATCCGCTACTGGCAAGCACATGAGAAATTATTTACACTTAACAAAAGACTAGATCGGTGTGTGTGCTTTCCAACAGGAATAAAAGGCTCATGTGAAGTGGTGGAAATTTTGTGTTAATGAATTAGAAACACACATACTTAGATAAACTTAGAAAAATATATAAGCTAATCCTGGCGTTGGTTACTGTTAGAAATACAGGAGTGTTGTGCACGGCAAGACAATGTGTCGGTGTTTGATAATGGTAAGTAGGATCAGTTTAGTTTACCTTCAACGGTACACTTTGGAACACACCTGGTGCTCTCTCATCCGTGTGTGTGTGTGTGTGTGTGTGTGTGTGTGTGTGTGTGTGTGTGTGTGTGTGTGTGTGTGTGTGTGTGTGTGTGTGTGTGTGTGTGTGTGTGTGTTCCTCCTTCACATTCCCCATCTCCTGCTCCCTTGTGGGCCAAGATCTCTCAATACACCCTTACCTGTCACCCTTGTTATGATTTTATACACTGCATCTTTATATCTTCCCACTACCTGGTTATATTAAAGGGTGTGATCTCAGTAATTCCTGGTACACTCGGATATGAACCAATGAACATTTTTCAAATTAAGAGTAATTGATGTAAACCTCATTGTTTGTTGCTGACGTCCATAGTTTTAATGTTGCATTCTCAGAGACAAGTTTGTTTCATCATTCTCACATATACAATTATTAGGAACAGTTTCCTGTTCAAGGTCCGCTAATTCATCGTGGTTTCTGGCCTCTCCTGGTATACTCATCCGTCAATGTTCTTTCCAGTTGTTCGTTGCAACATGACAGATCACCATTTGTGCAGCATTGCTGCTTGAGAGGCTGGCAGTCACGGCTGGTAGAGTACAAGCCGTGGCTGCCACGGCACCTCCCCTCCACCGCCAACCTAAGATTTCAATGCCGTGACGCATTGCTCAAGTAGTGATCCCACCTGTGGCTACGCGCTCAATCGTGTCCTTCCTTGCATGCAAGCTTACTTGAAATTGAAATAAGTTTGAGGTAAAATACACACAAAGGGATGAGGTAGCAGCTTAAGCTATCCTCACCCCGTTACCCTGTTGTTGTTGTTATTATAGATTCAGTTACTCGGAACAAGTTCCAAGTAGCACGGGCTATGGCGAGCCCGTAACTTACCTGGCACAGGAGCGGGGCAAGTAGCACGGGCTATGGTGAACCCGTAGTGGACTTACCTGGCACAGGAGCGGTGCTGTGCCCGTTATCCGTATACTTCAAGCTTACTTGAAGTATATACATTGGTTACTAGATAAATATTACTACCAGTCCTGCTACTTCTATCATCACCACTGTTTCTAGTACCAGCGTTACTTGTACTACTGTTAGAGCAGCTCAAGTTACTAATATTACATTATTACTAGTATTAATGTGTTAACACTATCACTATTACCTCCACTAACCTTGTAATACTGACAGTGTTGCTGCTGTGGTTTCCAATTGCCTCACTATTATTTCTTCTGCTAATAATAAAACACTAAATGACGATAGAAACAAAAATATATATTAATAAAACAGAGTAAAATAATAATAATATTCAAGTAACTGCAGAAGGGAACTATTTAATAACAAACTACCCCCACAACACCACAACACCCCCACAACACACACCCCCACCACAACACCCCCACAACACCACAACACCCCCACCACAACACACACCCCCACCACAACACCTCACCACCACAACACACACCCCCACCACAACACACACCCCCACCACAACACACACCCCCACCACAACACCTCACCACCACAACACACACCCCCACCACAACACACACCCCCACCACAACACCACAACACCCCCACAACACACACCCCCACCACAACACACACCCCCACCACAACACACACCCCCACAACACCACCTCACCACCACAACACACACCCCCACCACAACACCACACACCACCACACACACCACCCCCACCACAACACCACAACACCTCACCACCACAACACCTCACCACCACAACACACACCTCACCACCACAACACACACCCCAACCACAACACCACACACCACCACACCACACACCCCCACCACAACACCACACACCACAACACACACACCACCACACCACACACACCCACCACAACACCTCACCACCACAACACACACACCACCACACCACACACACCCACCACAACACCTCACCACCACAACACCTCACCACCACAACACCTCACCACCACAACACACACCCCCACCACAACACCACACACCACCACACACACCCACCACAACACCTCACCACCACAACACACACCCCCACCACAACACCACACACCACCACACCACACACACCCACCACAACACCTCACCACCACAACACCACAACGCCACCACAACACCCCCACCACAACACCACACACCACCACACCACACACACCCACCACAACACCTCACCACCACAACACCACACACCACCACAACACCACACACCACCACAACACACCACCCCCACCACAACACCACACACCACCACACACCACCACAACACCCCCACCACACCACAACAACACACCCCACCACACCCTAAGCAGTATACGGGTGAGCGGAAGTAAGCATTACTCATATCACATTACATTACATATATATAACTTACATATATATATAACATTACGTTCATATAACTTGCATTACATATAACAGTGTCAGGGAGGAAGCACAGGAGAGCCTCCTCTCTGTTGCCAGTGACGTCACAATACTTAGAGAAACCTGAACTTTTTATCTGATGTGTCACACGCACGCACGCACGCACTTATTTTTGGAACACAAAGAAACTCTTACCAAAACTAGATAAACAAGCTTGTTTATCTAGCTGGTGATAGAGGTGTGCTAAGGTGAGCAGGGGAGTACTTCAAACAAGAGGCAAACGATCCCAGTGAGAGGAAAGCTACGATAACGGAGACCAAGTGAATGATGCCATCCGTGTGGGAGACGGACTCAAAAGCTGTCACAACAAGCGCCCAGTTGACACGCGAGACGCGCCACCCAGAAGCTGAACCCCCGCAAGCATAGGCAAGCCAGTACACACACACACACACACACACACACACACACACACACACACACACACACACACACACACACACACACACACACACACACACACACACACACACATTCCCCTGATTTTTATCACCGAGAGAATCTTGGCTTGGTTATCGCTAGGCTCCCGCCGGGAAAAGTGTGTGCAGGCGGACACACTCTGTGAACTGATGGGTCCCGTTACATACCTCTGCAACGGAAGTTAATAATTACCTTTATACCTTGAAAAAAAAACAGGTTAAATTATCCTTTTATGAGCTTGTAAATAATTAAATTGGGCCAATAACTGAAGTGTATTTAGGTATAAGGATTACCGTGACGGCGGAGGAAGATGAGAAGTGTGGGAGTGGCAGGGTAATTGTCCGTGTCGTACGTGCCTTTAGCTGCTCTGGAGTGAAGAGGCACGTCCTCTCCAACCACCGACCCCTCTCATTTCTCTATCAAACGCCTGTGATTATATTCCCGTGGCTTCCAGTTTCTTTACAGTTTGATATATTGTGCAATAAATGTCTAGAGACTTGTCTCTCATGAGCTTAAGTGCCAAAAGTCGCCTGACGGACTTCAGTATTCACCCACAATAAACAAACTTCAAGACATCCAACAGATGCAGGCCGGGTTTCTCAATCATTTCAACTTAATATTTCAACTTAAGAGTTGGCCTGGTCGACAAGGGTAGTGGAGGCAAGCAAGGCAAGCTGAGCGGTGAGGGAGACAGTGATGGTAGTGGTGATGGTGTTGGCGGGAAGCAGCCACCAGCCTAGGAGGCGGGCGGTGTTGGCGGGAAGCAGCCACCAGCCCAGGCGGCGGGCGGTGTTGGCGGGAAGCAGCCACCAGCCCAGGCGGCGGGGGGTGTTGGCGGGAAGCAGCCACCAGCCCAGGCGGCGGGGGGTGTTGGCGGGAAGCAGCCACCAGCCCAGGCGGCGGGCGGTGTTGGCGGGAAGCAGCCACCAGCCCAGGCGGCGGGCGGTGTTGGCGGGAAGCAGCCACCAGCCCAGGAGGCGGGCGGTGTTGGCGGGAAGCAGCCACCAGCCCAGGCGGCGGGCGGTGTTGGCGGGAAGCAGCCACCAGCCCAGGCGGCGGGCGGTGTTGGCGGGAAGCAGCCACCAGCCCAGGCGGCGGGCGGTGTTGGCGGGAAGCAGCCACCAGCCCAGGAGGCGGGCGGTGTTGGCGGGAAGCAGCCACCAGCCCAGGCGGCGGGCGGTGTTGGCGGGAAGCAGCCACCAGCCCAGGAGGCGGGCGGTGTTGGCGGGAAGCAGCCACCAGCCCAGGCGGCGGGCGGTGTTGGCGGGAAGCAGCCACCAGCCCAGGCGGCGGGCGGTGTTGGCGGGAAGCAGCCACCAGCCCAGGCGGCGGGCGGTGTTGGCGGGAAGCAGCCACCAGCCCAGGAGGCGGGCGGTGTTGGCGGGAAGCAGCCACCAGCCCAGGAGGCGGGCGGTGTTGGCGGGAAGCAGCCACCAGCCCAGGAGGCGGGCGGTGTTGGCGGGAAGCAGCCACCAGCCCAGGAGGCGGGCGGTGTTGGCGGGAAGCAGCCACCAGCCCAGGCGGCGGGCGGTGTTGGCGGGAAGCAGCCACCAGCCCAGGAGGCGGGCGGTGTTGGCGGGAAGCAGCCACCAGCCCAGGCGGCGGGCGGTGTTGGCGGGAAGCAGCCACCAGCCCAGGCGGCGGGCGGTGTTGGCGGGAAGCAGCCACCAGCCCAGGCGGCGGGCGGTGTTGGCGGGAAGCAGCCACCAGCCCAGGAGGCGGGCGGTGTTGGCGGGAAGCAGCCACCAGCCCAGGCGGCGGGCGGTGTTGGCGGGAAGCAGCCACCAGCCCAGGCGGCGGGCGGTGTTGGCGGGAAGCAGCCACCAGCCCAGGCGGCGGGCGGTGTTGGCGGGAAGCAGCCACCAGCCCAGGCGGCGGGCGGTGTTGGCGGGAAGCAGCCACCAGCCCAGGAGGCGGGCGGTGTTGGCGGGAAGCAGCCACCAGCCCAGGCGGCGGGCGGTGTTGGCGGGAAGCAACCACCAGCCCAGGAGGCGGGCGGTGTTGGCGGGAAGCAGCCACCAGCCCAGGCGGCGGGCGGTGTTGGCGGGAAGCAGCCACCAGCCCAGGCGGCGGGCGGTGTTGGCGGGAAGCAACCACCAGCCCAGGAGGCGGGCGGTGTTGGCGGGAAGCAGCCACCAGCCCAGGCGGCGGGCGGTGTTGGCGGGAAGCAACCACCAGCCCAGGCGGCGGGCGGTGTTGGCGGGAAGCAGCCACCAGCCCAGGCGGCGGGTGACGTATACCTCAGTCGACCCCATTTCTCTGACCTCTTGCTTACCTCAGCGCACCGTCTCACTCCCATCACATGTTGGGAAATTTCGTCCCAACCTGTCCGTCATATCCTGCTTTGTCTCCTGGTGCTGGTCGACGGTTCCCACTAATTACTAGAACGTACCAAAATACCCTTGGTAATGAAAAGTATCCAAAATTAAACCATGTTACGATCAGCGCCTACAGTTTCCATGAAGTCCCCAGCAGTTACCACGAAGCCGTTCCCAACCCGTCCTCAAGCTAAGGCTGCATATATTAAAGTTTCACAGTGTACTATGACTTGAAATATATTACGGTTTTGTGCAATTTGTCTTACGGTTACTGGTGTGTTTTTGTTCCAATGGCAATTATTCGAGAACTGCTTCACACGTGGCCAATTGGATCACGTGAACGTGGAGATGATGGGGAAGGGGAGAGATGATGATGGGAGAGACGACGAATAGGCTTTGCTCTATTTCCCATAGCTCCTACTAGTTCTCCCTGGGAGACGACCCGCTAATAGGTTTACAACCAGGAGCCATATTATCTAACATTACCATTATCTAAGAGCTAAAGATCGGTGGCTAGACAACACTCCCCCCAGGTGTTCCGACCCGCCCTCCATTCCTGGCCAGGCGAGCATATGCTACCCCTGCGGAACAGGGGTTAATATTTTGTGGGCAGACTGGCAGATGTTGGACAAGCTCCGCGACAGCCTTGACCGTGCTCCAGCGACAGCCTTGACCGTGCTCCAGCGACAGCCTTGACCGTGCTCCAGACAGCATTGACCGTGCTCCAGACAGCATTGACCGTGCTCCAGCGACAACCTTGACAATTCCCAATCGGAGAGACCGATTGTGAATCCACAAATCCCCATGACAGGAAAGAAACATTGGGAGCAAAATTAAGTGTTAATTATGGAAAGAAACTTCTTAACTCGGCATAAAAAGGCTGACACAAGAGCGAGGAGATACAGCAAGCCTTCTGGGCCTGATCTTCCCCTAGACTGAGAAAATATCAAGAACTTGGAACGTGAAACACCAATAGGAGCCAGTCATTATTGTGTCCTCGTCGTTGACGTTACGATCGAACTTCAAACAACGACCATATAAGGCATCGGAAAAAAGTAAACTATAGAAAATGGGATTACATTAGAGTAAGCGAATATCTGGGGACAGATTCACGAAAGCACTTACGCAAGCACTTACGAACGTGTACATCTTTCCTCAATCTTTGACTGGTTTAGTTACATTTATTATACAGTTTACAAGCATGAAAACTTGCCATTCAACTGTTGTTATTGTTATAAACAGCCTCCTGGTGGTTCGGAGCTCATTAACTGTTTAATAATTGGAAATAAAGCCGTCAAAGATTGATAAAAGATGTACAGGTTCGTAAGTGTTTGCGTAAGTGCTTTCGTGAATCTGGCCCCTTTGAGGGAAGACTGTCCAGGAAATGGTGGATCATTTCAAGATGCAAGGTGGCGAAAGAGAGGTTCATACCACTCACCAATAAGGTGAAAAAGCAGCAAAGGGCAATGGACAGAATAAAACCGGAATAGATGCCGTAGGAACGCATACATAAATATAAGAACAGTGTAGGAAAGAAATCACGAAAATTATATTACTTCTAAAGCTAAGAAACAATCAAAATTCTTAGTCATTTAAGAAGGGAAAACGACAGTGAACGACCAAGTTACTAGATTACGAAAGAGGTGAACTTTCAGGAAATGACAAGGAAATTTGCGAGGAACTAAATGCCAGTTTCCATGAAGTGATGACCAACCCAGACGTCAGAAGATGATGAAACAACGACATTTTTCCATCTTCTGATGTGTGGTTTAAGTGTCGCAGTGAGAGGGCGAGAAGTCGGTCTGGCCTGAGGTAACAAGCACAGTAGCTCAAGAATCACTGCCGAAACCGATAATATTTTTCTATGTATGTATGTTTGACACACCTGAAACATACACACCTGAGATGTATAATTCAGGTGTGTCATCTGCAGGAGTCGAGTCGTATATTGTCGATGTTTGCTTTAAGCCAAATAAATTAGAAGAGTTGTGACAGAGTAGTTGTAAATAATAAACAAAATGCGTAAGAATAGTGGGAAAATGGAATGAACTAAAGAAGAAGGTTGTAAAAGTAAACTCCATTCATAATTTTAAAAGTAGATATGATAGAAAATTAGGATAGGAGTCATTACATTAAACAACCGGCGGCCAGAAAGGCGGGGTCCAAGAGCTGAAACTCTCTCCTACAGGCGCAAATAGGCGAATGCACACAATACAGTTGTATGGAACAGATACAACTGTACACAGAGAGAAATCACATTAACATGACGAATGAACGAGATAAATCCGTAGGAGCCGTGATGAGATTCGAACCTATGAGCTGGGTATTCTGGGGCGTGTGAACACTCACCGCATAGGTTCGAATTCTCAGCACGGCTTCTGTGGATTTTCTCAGATACAACTGTATTGTACAAAAAAATGCCATGAGAGCTTTTTCGAGCGCACGGTTCAGTGTCATTAACGCTCTGCTGCCTCCCACTCCCAGCTCCCATTCCTCGACGAGAGAGAGAGAGAGACAGAGACAGACACAGAGAGAGACAGAGACAGACAGAGAGAGAGAGAGAGAGACAGACACAGAGACACACAGATATACACACACAGAAAACGGTATATGGAATACAACATTTTTTTTATAATGATGGAGAGTTGAGGCTAAATAGTTGGGAAGGTATCAAACGGAAGACGCCTGGAGAAGAAGCGGCCCTTATAGTGGTCAGGACTGTATGTAAAACCAAGCTCGGTGATCTAGAGACCTATGGTGGCCAGTCCCGTGCACTCGGCCTCACAGAAGACATCCTCCTCACACTTGGGCAATCAAGACAACACAAGGGGGGGGTGGATGGGGGAGAGGCTAAGAGCCGAATTAACGACGACGAGAAAATAAATGAACTTTCGCATAAAAAGGTCCAATAATTTAGGCGTGTTCGACTCAACTTAAGCTAGGCGTCAGACGTAGAAAAATCAAGACCCGCGCGCTAGGCATCTCTGATAGAACCCTGGTCCGAAAAGTGGTCTGGTGGAGCACGATACAGCAAGGCTGCGACTTTGCCGCGACTCTGAGACGTCAAACATAATAGGTAATTCACGAAAAGATGGGAGGCAGCTTTGGTGGCGCTGAAGGTCGAGCAGAGAAGCGCAGACGATTCACGCAGAACTCACACGGCTGCAGACATTGTGACGTCACCCGTAGCCTCGGGTCTAGAAAGTTTGCCAGGCAGGTGACACGCAGAGCGGCGATAGGTCTGGTTCCTCCTGCTAGGCTATAGCCACTGACCCGACAAACAGCCCTACTCTGATGGGCTGACCACAAACCTGGCAACGGGCCCCACCCTGCTGGGCTAACCATAGACCCTGGCTACCAACCACGGAGTGGCAATACCAACCACAATCCCCTGAGGTAGACAACGTTCGTTGCGCATGCATGCATGCCTCTGTGTGTGTGTGTGTGTGTGTGTGTGTGTGTGTGTGTGTGTGTGTGTGTGTGTGTGTGTGTGTGTGTGTGTGTGTGTGTGTGTGTGTGTGTGTGTGTGTGTGTTCTGAGGGAAGAGAGTGTGGGTGTTGGGCTTGGTACAGGTCGTAGCACAATGGTTTAGTTATCGTAATTCGTGACCACGGACAAGTAGCTCGGACTCCGTAAGTTGCTGAAACATAAAGTATTATGAATATCATTACACCTGTGCAATAGGAAACCTTGCCACCAAGATCAGATACACCACACTGACCTTGGTGTGTCTCGGCAAATGTTTGGACAGGTGTGTGTGTGTGTGTGTGTGTGAGCGTCACAGTAGCCAGACAGGAGAGGGGTAGTAAAGATACGAAGCACTGCACATGTGTACAGTGAAAGGCTCTGGTTGCAACGTGAGCAGTGGTGAGGGAAGCATGTCGGTCAGGTCTGAGAGGAATGAATGGGGGAACACCTGGCAGACAATACCCCCTCTCTCTCTCTCTTCTCACTCCTGGATCTCTCCTCCCCAACTTGACCCTTAATGTCTCCTCACCTTAGTCTCACGTCTTCTAGCCAAGGGTCGCGCGGTCAGAATATAAATACGTCTACGAATTACGGGCTATTCATGCCCGTCCCACCACTTAGGTGGCTTAATCTTCATCTATCATCTACGTCTTACTCGACATTCCACCCCCGACCCCCCCGCTTCGTTACCAGTGGCTGCATCAATTAGTTCAAGGTGTTATATCAGAGTGGTAGACGGTTGGAACAAGCCAAGTGAGAAGGTGGTGGAAGCCAAAACCGTCAGACGTTTCAAAACTTTATACGACAAAGAGTAATGAGTCCTGTAACTACACTTAGATAATTACACCGGCATGCATCACAAACTGCATTTACAGATAACATAAAAAAGGAACTTTAACAACTGTACAGAAGCGAGCAAAGTACACGCCTCACTAAGGCGGCGTGTACAACAATCTCTAGACACACAGTGTTGTAATAACATTTGGATACAATGACCCGTTGTATCCAAAGATTTGGATACAATGACCCGTTGTATCCAAAGATTTGGATACAATGACCCGTTGTTGATTTGGATACAATGACCCGTTGTTGATTTGGATACAATGACCCGTTGTATCCAAAGATTTGGATACAATGACCCGTTGTATCCAAACATTTGGATACAATGACCCGTTGTATCCAAACATTTGGATACAATGACACGTTGTATCCAAACATTTGGATACAATGACACGTTGTATCCAAACATTTGGATACAATGACACGTTGTATCCAAACATTTGGATACAATGACACGTAGGCCTGTAGGTCTTGACCCACATAAATTTTCTGCCCGAAACGCTGCGCGTACTAGTGGCTTTACAAGATTGTAAATATTATGCTATGTATTCTCTCAAACCCAATGTACCTTCTTGTATATAATAAATAAATAAATAAATGAACATCAACCGCCCGCCATTTTGACCAACTCGAGGGACGAGGTGACGGTTACGGCGACATTCAGACAAAGTAATGAAGCCTCACCACCTCCAGCCATGGCGGGAAACCTGTCCTTCCTAATTGGATTTTTTTCCTGGTAATAATCCTCCCTTTCTCTATGGACAAATATACTTTTTTTGCGTTCACACAAATATCTTGTTTAATGACCAAACAATGTTTACTGCTTACGTGCTTCAGGACTTCTACAGCTATTAAGTACGATCATCCCTAAATTTTTAAGCATACTAGGAACTTTCCAGAATAAACAAAAAAGTGTTCAAGCGTCACACTTAAATCCAATTTTAGCCAGCAAAATCTACGTGATTCTTTAATTCTCGAGCAACATTAAAAAAACGGACAATGGTCTCTATTTACACGGGGCGTGCAGCTCCTTGTAAATAGGGGCCTGCACGGTTAAATCACAATTGTTTGGTCTAAACACATGTCTACAGTGGTCTCTATCTTGGCTACGAGTCTAGTCAATATACTGAGCATATGGGGGGGGGTGGATAGGAGCTACAACTCCAACACTCGCTCCCAATAGGAAGCTTCCGATGTAAATCGCCGCAATACACCATGAGGCTTCTGGTGCAACAGTTAGGCTATAGTACACACGATGAGACTCGAGGGAGTACGTAACTGGGGCCACTGAAGGCGGTGGTGTACGGGGTAGTGACGACAACATGCCACACCTCCCTGGCTTCCCAGACGGGGTTGTCTGGACCAGACAGCAGCTGTGAAAGTATCCAGAGTGACCTGATAAAAGCATTGGTGCATGCTTGCTGAGGTTGCCGACATCCTCGCCACACATGCATCCGGCGAGCGCTTGCTACATGCAAAACCAGGAGCCGGATGCAATATTATTGAGATGGTGCTTCAGTGTTTGGTGGAAATCTTTTTAACAGCTAATAGATCAGGTTGAAAAAGTTACTTTGGGCTAACTTTCAGGATGGTTAAGGTAACAACACGATAGCTTTGGAAACTGATTAAAATGAAACTATAATCTAGTGATCAAGATATCTGTGCTCTGAGGCAATGAGCATCAAGGCACTGGCACTCTCAGCAAGCAGTATGATGGCGGTACGGTGAGGGCTGACAATGGTACCATGCAGGGTGTGGGAGGGTCACCTTCGCTCTCGCTGTTGCTGCCGGAGTTGAAAGTTGCAACTTTCTTCACCTTCTCGACCAAGGTCAACCATCGCACCGTAGAGAACCAACAGCCCATACATATACATACATGTATGTTAATACATACATATAAACATATTGTTTGTGATGTGTTTATATGTATGTATTAACACGATGTACTGAACGGGGTGAGAATAGCTTGAGCTACCTCATCCCTTTGTGTGTATTTTACCTCAATAAACTTATTTCAATTTCAATTTCAAAACAGCCCATCCTGCTGTTTTGGTAGTACTTATAGTGACGAGGAGGACCATAGTACATATACCGATGTTCAACGCAATTATAAGGTAGAAATTGGACATAATGAATTCAGACAGATCGGAAATGATTTTCTATTTATGTTGCAAAGACAAACTAACTTAACCTTCCTAGGCCTAATATACGCTATCTGAGGCCTAATATAGTGCTATAGTAGGCCTAGGAATATTTAAGTTTGTGTTTTAGCTTAATTTTTTCAGACTATAAAGTGAATAGTACAAAATTCTTCTTTCTAATTTCTTAGTACGTCAATATATGTACTATGGTGCACCTAGTTACAAAAAACTACTATCTAAACAGGAGGAGGGGTTGGAACCAACTGTTACACTGCTACCAGTACTGACTTGTATCTTCCAATCTTTCCAATTATTGAACCTCCTTTACCCATTACCTATTTCGCACCAAACTAGCTAGGGTTTAGCCTTATACCCTTCCCCATATAATGCTTTCTGCTTTCGCCCCTCGCGTTCCTACCTGGAGAGTAAGGAGCCGAGCATTCTTCCCTCTGGCATAAACAGACTATTCATAGCTTCCATTTTGGTGCCGGAAAGCCGCATATCCTGGTGATCGCGTCGACGTCACATCAATGCCTTCACAACACCACCTTGTTTCTCCCTAAACTTGCTTTCAACTACTTTTTTTGTTTCTAATTCCGGATAAATAGTCGATTTAACGCACAGGCGAGTGGGAGTCGCCTCTCAAAAGACCGGGAAACTGGTTGTAAGAAAGCGAGCAAGTTAACGTGTTTTGTCATAGGTACCTGTCAGCGCCGGTACCTCCTTAACACTTGGTTCCCCTGTAGACGGATGGTTCCTCCGACACGTGGTACTCATATAGCATACCTATAGCATATAGCATACCTATCTTATACGTGGTACTTGGTCAGGATTTATCAAGCACTTAAATGTACACTTATGAAACCTGTATATCTTTCCTAAATCATGGCGGCTTAGCCTGAATTTATTAGTTTAAGGAGAAACGATGCAGCCTCATAGTGCCTCAGAGCTCGTAAACTGTTTAATAATGACATAAAAGCCGCCATGTTTAAGGAATGATGTTCAGGTAAGTAGACACTACCCCCACCTTCCTCCACTTCTGGAGTCTCAGAGCCAAGTCGACACCTCAGAAGGCGGAAGATTTGTGGCGGTGGTGACACAGGCTGTGGAACACTACTTACTCTACCAGCTGGATCTACCAGCCTATACTGCACTACCAGGTGTCCTCTCTGGCCGACAATCGACCCACTGCCCACTCGCACACTGAAACAGGCGCTCACCAAAGCTGCTAAGACACTGTAACACAGTAAGAAAAACCTGCCTTTCGCAGCATTTCTTGATAGCACTTTGTCAGGGTGTGGAGGAAAATGCTAACTCTCCTGTTAAGTGTAACATTATTACCAAAACTTGATTGGCCAAGATCTTCGTAAATAATGGCGTTCTCCATAGTCTCCAAATAACTTTCACGCTTATCTTCCTGCAGGAAATTCGAAGCTAGGCTATTGCACTACCCGTCAGACCTTTCAACAAGAAGGATACATTGATTGTATCGTAAAAATATGTGCACGACATATTACTACATAACATTAATAGCTAAACTGTTGCATGGAAATATAAGTACAGCACTTGCAAAAAGTCTTACCTTTGAGATATGGCAATAAACTGATGTATTCTAACCTCCACAAGGCTTTGCCCTTTGTAGCCTCATGCACAAATTTCACACACTTTTTCTCGTCCAAAATTATGTGATCCTCACCCTGGATTGATATAATATTGGATCACATGATCCAATATTATATCAATATATAATATTGATATAATGTGTTGAAACTGAAATAAGTTTATTGAGGTAAAATACACACAAAGGGATGAGGTAGCTCAAGCTATCCGAGTCTGGCATAAAAAAAGTAAAAGGCTTCGTGCAAAAGGCACACCGATGATTTCGATAATATATACAGAAAAAGATATGTGTACTTACCACCCTGAGGTCGTAATGGCATCTTGTAGGTGTAGTCGGAGAGCAGCCTAGTGTATACACCTACCCTGAAGAGAGATTAAGAAATTTAATTTACAATGTCTAGAAAAGGCGGAGAGCAAGGGGTAACGTAATTAAAATATACATACGGATAAATGGATAAACAAAGATTATATTAATAAGGTGTTAAATATATATCACATATCAAATATGTATACAATTGGATAAGTTTAGACGGAAAAAAACTGGGTAAAAACTGGTTTGGAAATAGTGATTGATTTACGGGTAACATAATAGACGTAGGAATGGTAAGATTGTTTCAAGCGATGGTTAGACGTACATAAAATTGAGATAAATAGAAGCAGCCTATCATAGTCCAGTAGGCCTTCTATACAGTTCCCATTATTCTTCTTACATTTGCTATGCAAATTAATGTGAAAAAAATTCAAGAATTTAGGAGACAACTATCACGAATGCTCAAGTATTAAATCCGGGATAACATTACGTAAAATAAGTCAAATATCTGAAGTTTGCCTATTGTAGTGCTTATACAGTTTGCTTGTGGGGTGGTGTGTGGCGAGGTGTGTAGTGGAATGAAGTTTGGTGTGGTGTGGCAGTGGACGAAGGAGAATAGGCGTTCTTGAGAAACTTCAGTTGGATCGACGGCCATCACGTAGTTTGGCATAACCTTAATGGCCTTACCAAACACCCGGCACAGGGGTGGAGGCCTACACACACACATCCGCCCCTCACCTGTGTCTGTATACCCACACCAACCAGCAAATTTTCCCCGAACAGAAAAAAAAAGATATGCATTATAAAAATCATGATCATTAGTTTCACTTTCACTGTGAAGGCGGTGAGACATAAACAACTGGTGGACTCGTCATTACACCTGACAGTGACTTCAGTCTCTCACTGTTTGAGTTTCCCCGCTCTTAGAGCACAAGGAAAACGGCTACGCTCAGGAGCAGCGAAAACACGACTTGAATTATGTATTATCACGCCAATCAAGTTCAAGTTTATTGAGATAATAGGATACCTCTCCAAAAAAAGATAGATTAGCTTAGGCTATTTATGCTCTATTTTTTCACACCATTCAATGCCGTTCCCCCCCTTTCCCCATACACATGAATGATTTTTACCATGCTGTGTATTAACAATTGGTTTGTTGTCATATATATATATATATATATATATATATATATATATATATATATATATATATATATATATATATGCGTTTATGTTATTATATATTACATTTGTATGGAAAATTAGGCGTTAGGTGTTTAGATTCTGTTGGCGATTATTTGTATTTGAAGTACGTGGGTGAGGCATTTTTACCAACCCGTCCTCGACTCAAGTCCATTACATCCAGCGGTCAACCCCACAGATGCATTCATAAATTTTAACATGCTGTTCATTCAAAACGGGAATTTTCTCAAGTATAAATTAATATTATAATATATTAGCATATTGTGCATATATAGACATAGGTTAGGTTAGGTTAGGTGTTTAGGTTCTGTTGGCGATTATTTGTATTTGTAGTACGTGGGTGAAGCATTTATAGCGTTGTGATTCGAACAAAATTCGTCAGTGAAGCACTTGTTCCGGATATGTTCGAACGTCAGCAGTTGTGAGTCGTGTGTAAACCGCTTTTCATTCATAAACAGGGGGTTTGGCGGGTGCATGGAATCACTTTTGGATCTTTGTTTGGAGGACGGGCTGACTGATGACGTGCGATCATTTCTCGAACAGTGCTTCGCTGACGACCTCTGTTCGAACCACAACGCTGTAAAAATCAGCCCGTCCTCCAAACAAAGATCCAAAAGTGATTCCATGCACCCGCCAAACCCCCTGTTTATGAATGAAAAGCGGTTTACACACGACTCACAACTGCTGACGTTCGAACATATCCGGAACAAGTGCTTCACTGACGAATTTTGTTCGAATCACAACGCTATAAATGCTTCACCCACGTACTACAAATACAAATAATCGCCAACAGAACCTAAACACCTAACCTAACCTAACCTATGTCTATATATGCACAATATGCTAATATATTATAATATTAATTTATACTTGAGAAAATTCCCGTTTTGAATGAACAGCATGTTAAAATTTATGAATGTGTCTGTGGGGTTGACCGCTGGATGTAATGGACTTGAGTCGAGGACGGGTTGCATCAGTTGCGAGTCGTGTGTAAACCATTTGTCACTCCTAAACAGGGGTTTGGCGGACGGATTAACGATTAACTAACGATTAATTAGGCCTTTGTTTCCGAGGCCGGCGGCGTAAGGAGACGATGACTGGGTGTGGCTCACTGGAGCGCGGGGTTCACCCTTCCTGAGGTCACCCGAGCACGGCCCCATGACCCCGGTACCGGGGGTCACGGGCCCCGGTACTGGGGGTCATGGGTCCCGGTATTGGGGGTCAGGGGCCCCCGCGCCCTGCCTCGTAGCTCATCCTCATCAAAAGGTCAAATGCTCGTTAACCCAACAGGCAAACCTACTGTTTACGAAGCAGACACACACACGACTTACGTTCGTTCGAACATTTAACCGAACAGAGTTTCACTGACGGTCTGTTCGAATCGCAATTCTTCACTAGCCAACTGCAAATGCAAAAATAATTTCCAACAGAACCCAAGCTTCTAACTACACATAAGATCTAGTATTAAATTATATTTAGGAAAATGTTATTTTGAATACACTACGTTAAAATTTATGAATGCGTCTTTGAGGTCGGCCGCTGTTTTAACCAGCCTAGCCTGAGGAGGGTGAAAGGGAGGGGGAAGTAGAGGGGAAGGGGGGAGGTGAGGCAAGAGTAATAGCAGACGACACAACAGTACAGTACCCTGAGGGAGACGCCTCACCCGTCGACACAGTGACCCCGAGCGCCATACACTCTACACCTAATATGCCTGGCGCGCACACCCCGGTCTTCCTGGTGTCAGTAGTGCTAGTCTCTGTGTCACCCCCTAGGCCCACCTTCCTTCTTGTTGTTTTAGATTTAGCTACTAGAAACAAAAAGTTCCAAGTAGCACGGGCTATGGTGACCCCGTAGTGGACTTACAGCCCCGCTCCTGTGCCAGGTAACTGTCTCTCTTCCTGTTTTGGTAATACTTATAGCAAGGATGAGGATCATAGTACCTATACCGACGTTCAGCGCAATTCGAAAGTGGAAATCGGTACTGTTGACTTTGGACAACCCGGAAAACGATTTTCTAGTTATGTTGCAAAGACAAACTAACCTAACCTTCCTAGGTTTAATACACGCTACCCGAGGCCGAATATAGTACACATGTGTGTTATACTAGGCCTAGGAATATTTAAGTTTGTTTTTTAGCTTCTTTTTTCGGACTATAAAGTGAATAATACTAAGTTCTACTAATTGCTTAATACGTCAATATTTGTACTATGATGCACCTAGTTATAAAAAGTACTATCTAAAGAGGAGGATTGGTTGTTCACCCACACATTGATGACCCAACCACTTGGGCTGGACGGTAAGAGCGACGATCTCGCGTCATGCAGGTCGGCGTTCAATCCCCGACCGCCCAAGTGGTTGGGCACCATTCCTTCCCCCCCACCCGTCCCATCCCAAATTCTTATCCTGGCCCCTTCCCAGTGCTATATAGTAGTAATGGCTTGGCGCTTTCCCCTGAATTTTACGTTGAGACTTAACCCTTAGGCCTAGATACTGGAAACGATTAGGTAATTAAATGTTTGGTTTTCCTACTGTCGGGGAGAGCATGACTGTTAGGACTCCATGGGAGCCCAGATCAACTACCGACCCTCTTGCAGGATGCAACCCACAACAGCTGCCTTACTCCGGAGTCCCACTTTACTGCGAGGTATGGGAAAGTAAAGAGAGGGGAGAGAGGTAAAGTGGTTCAAAGGAGGCTAGAACTGGACGAGTGTGGAGGGGAGACCTGGCCGGGTCAGAGGTTACGGAACAGTGGACCAAGACAGTGACAGGAAAGAGGACACTGGGGCTTGAGGGAAGCCCGCAACCCTTCAGGACACCAGCTGAGGCTCAATACGGGGCTGTAGAGGGAGGGAGGGGGTGAGAGAGAGAGAGAGAGAGAGGGGGGAGGTACACGCTACCAGTTCTCGGTCGTCACAACACCCCCAATACCGGGAGGGAATTGAGAGGGGCGTACCAGTTACAGGTTCTCGGTCGTCACAACACCCCCAACACCGGGAAGGGGTTGAGAGGGGGCGTACCAGTTACCAGTCCTCGGTCGTCACAACCTCCCCAACACCGGGAGGGGGGTTGAGAGGGGCGTACCAGTTACCAGTCCTCGGTCGTCACAACCTCCCCAACACCGGGAGGGGGTTGAGAGGGGCGTACCAGTTACCAGTCCTCGGTCGTCACAACCTCCCCAACACCGGGAGGGGGTTGAGAGGGGCGTACCAGTTACCAGTCCTCGGTCGTCACAACCTCCCCAACACCGGGAGGGGGGTTGAGAGGGGCGTACCAGTTACCAGTCCTCTGTCGTCACAACCTCCCCAACACCAAGAGGGGGGTGAGAGAGGCGTACCAGTCGTGAGTCGCCACAACCACCCCCCCCCCTCCAACATCCATATAAACACATTTACCAGAATCAGGACATGTATCCGCCACGACTTACACAGATCATTACAATAATGACTGGACTAAACAGATGCACGCGCAGTTTAAAATCAAACTTAAATAAAAAAATTTGCCACAGTGTAGCATTTAGCATATGATTAAAGAAGTGATATATATTGGGAAAACTAAGTGTAATGTATCTACAGACCGGCGAAACAGACATTGGCACAACTTATACCATAATATTACAATGATAAGACAATTTGAAAGAACTGATATAAAGTAAGATACATGCTTTTAACATGAGACAACACTAGGCTTTTAAATCAGACGCGCCTCGTATTCCCGCCAAGCGGATTTTATGAAGAAAGTTAGCTGGTTGTCTCGTAAATTTATACGCATATAATATCATCCAGCACTACACTTACATACTTATGTACACTTACCCTTTATGTCTCTTCTAACCCGAAGCTCAGTAATAACTCTACAATTTGTAGAATAAAACCTTATCATTGCATCGTTTGTATGAGACACGACGGCTAATATTCGCATTAATACCCGTTCTTTACCCCTGGGATCACCTCAACAGGCGACCCAAAGCACCTTCATTCCCTCATGATTCCAGTTCACTAGTCCGCAATAACAGCTCAATGAGGCGCTTCCCCCGGCCAAGTGCACCACTTCTGGTCTTACCCGACGAGCAGTGTTGGGGATATTCTCAGGTGTGTAGATATTAATAATCGACTCATCAAGGCTCCTTGATAGCCCGTGCTTCTTGCCCCGCTCCTGTGCCAGGTAAGTCCACTACGGGTTCACCATAGCCCGTGCTACTTGCCCCGCTCCTGTGCCAGGTAAGTCCACTACCGGTTCACCATAGCCCGTGCTACTTGCCCCGCTCCTGTGCCAGGTAAGTCCACTACGGGCTCACCATAGCCCGTGCTACTTGCCCCGCTCCTGTGCCAGGTAAGTCCACTACGGCCTCACCATAGCCCGTGCTACTTGCCCCGCTCCTGTGCCAGGTAAGTCCACTACGGGCTCACCATAGCCCGTGCTACTTGCCCCGCTCCTGTGCCAGGTAAGTCCACTACGGGCTCACCATAGCCCGTGCTACTTGGAACTTTTGTTCCGAGTAGCTGAATCTAAAACAACAAACAATCAAGGCTCCTCTTATTATCTAAGTCACAGGTGGAGAGAGAGTGAGCTGCTTCCCGGTTACTCTCGCCAGAGTCCCTCGGTTCTGGTAAAAATTACAGCGTCTCTGTTTATTGTACTTTATTCCATAGCTGTATTTACTATTTCAGAGATAAGTTTCACAACTGTAATTAAGAAATGATATAACAAAACCGAAGATAAAGCCTCGCCAAAGTGATTTTTCATGTGGTCCTTCTGACGCAGGTCCGGCATGGATAATGGCTGGTCTTTAGTAAACCACTAAAATATATCTAAACCTGCGCATAGACTGTTGAAGTACATAAACTAACTAATATATCAACGCTGTAACTTATCTACACTAATACTGGGGTTAAGTTGCTGAGTCCCATGATGTACCTGTGTACACCATACCTGCAGGGTGGGTATGGTTATCTCCTCTTGAGGTTATCTTGAGATGATTTCGGGGCTTTAGTGTCCCCGCGGCCCGGTCCTCGACCAGGCCTCCACCCCCAGGAAGCAGCCCGTGACAGCTGACTAACTCCCAGGTACCTATTTACTGCTAGGTAACAGGGGTATTCAGGGTGAAAGAAACTTTGCCCATTTGTTTCATGGTGGATATAATAAATTAACTAAACTAATTCAGCCTCGTTCTATCCGATCCTACGCGAACAACTCCCTTCAACTCTTCCTTCCTCTCATAACTATCCTTCGAGTCTGCTGGTAACATATTTGCTTCGGAAATTATTGCCGAAATATGTATCGTCTGCTGCAGCGACCAGCCTCTCCTAACATTCCTGTCTCTTCCCCTCACAGGTAAGTCCCTGATGCTGGACTCCTCAACAGCCAGAACACGACGGGTAAGGATAAGGGGACCAAGTCACATCAACGGATAACGATAAAACCTACATAGCTCAACTCTACTGGGGTTCTAATATTCCTGACTTAGAGACTTTCATTATTATTAGTGATCCCAAGAACCTCAAAGTTACTTGAAGCTTGTTACTCGTGTTAACAGCAGCTGTGAGCGGTCCCACAGCAGGTGGAGGCGACTGTAAGAAGGTCTCACTCCTCCACTACACAATAATCATAGCTGCTCTTCCGGGTAAGGTGGCCAGGGTCACGAGAATTACCACACTGCTCCACCTAATGTGGCTTGTGAGACAGGAAGACTTATAATCTATGGCTCAACGGTGAAGCGATCATTAACATTATGACAGGCAACAGTGTGACACTAGTGGCCTCCAAACGTGTCGTCTCTATACACCTGCTCCCGTGACACCAGCATACATATATATTCACACTGTGTGGGCAAACCAAATAGCCTTTACGGGCTATTCATGCCCGTGCCACCTCTTGGGTGGCTTAATCTTTATCAATCAATCAATCAACCAGCCAGATCTCCCAGAAGGGCAACAATATACAGAAAGATGAGAAGTGTTAATATATATTTTATATATATATAAAATATATATATATATATAAATATATATATATTCACAACTATATTCTACCCACCTCAAGACTCCGCTCCAATATAGAAGCATCAAGAAATATGGACCAATAGGCTTTCTACAAACACTTCTATTCAATATCCATTGTTTCGTGTTCTGTCTTGTGTTGATACTTTTAATACCCTATTAATATCCTCTAATGCCACATCATCCTTCCCACCTTACTCAAATGTAATGCCACATCACCCTTCCCACCTCACTCAAATATATATATATATATATATATATATATATATATATATATATATATATATATATATATATATACACTAATGGATATATATACTTTGATCCTGGCAATGTACTGGTGATGCAGCCCATCCTCCTAGGGTTTTCCTATCGTCACGAAAACGGTTTATTTAAAGTGTGCTTATCCTAACCCACCAGAGGACCTAAAACAGAAAACGGGACAGTACGTCACTTCCTTGAGCAGCTTTTATTTTCAAGTATGACAATGTATGGCCTTAGGAAGATTGTGAGAGAGGGGGGCAAGATTGTGAGAGAGGGGGGCAAGATTGTGAGAGAGGGGGGCAAGATTGTGAGAGAGGGGGGGCAAGATTGTGAGAGAGGGGGGCAAGATTGTGAGAGAGGGGGGCAAGATTGTGAGAGAGGGGGGGCAAGATTGTGAGAGAGGGGGGGGCAAGATTGTGAGAGAGGGGGGGCAAGATTGTGAGAGAGGGAAGACTGTAAGAGAGAGAGAGAGAGAGAATTGGAAGGGAGAGAGAGGTGGAAGGGAGAGAGAGGTGGTAGGGAGAGAGAGGGGGGAAGGAAGAGAGAGAGGGGGAAGGAGTAGAGGGGGTAGGGAGAGAGAGGGGAGGAGGGGGGTACATCGAAAGCTACGTAGGGTATGATGGTCATTCAACCCAAGGAGGCGGTAGTGGGGGCAGGCGCCCCGTTAACATAACCCCCCCCCCTTCCGCACTCCACCTTCCCCGCTCCAAAGTAAACACAGTGGAGGTCAGGTTCGACCTCGGCCTATATTATATTATATTATATTATATATATATATATATATATATATATATATATATATATATATATATATATATATATATATATAATATATCGTTGGGCCAAATGAACATCTTGGTATAATTACATTTGTATTCCTATAATTACGAGTATTATTAAACATGTGACTGAGACAACTAACCCAATCTTTGAACGGTAACTTACTTATGCAGATTAGGCTTTCATCTATCACTCAATTTGTCAGAAATTAACAGGGAAAAATAGATTAGAATTTAAAGATATTTTCTAATAAATTTTTTTATCATCTTTCCTCGCTTCGTTTCCCGACATCACTTCAGAGGTTACGTCAAAATCTTTATCTATAAAATAAAATTTCTACCTAGTTGTGTCTGTCAGTCTAAAGCTGGAGGCCATATTCTTGGGGATAGATTATCTCAGCTTTCCAAGATGACACAGCGAAGGGGGGGGGTATGCAAATCTCAAAGGCCAGTAAGGATTCGCCCTATACAGAAACACCCTTCAAGAAGTCTGAAATTGGGTATGTGTTTTCCTAAAAGTTTAATTTTTTAATATAGTGGCTACAATAAAACAATAAAATCCAAATTTCCCATTTGATCAGTAGCCTAATTGCAAGATACTTGAAACTGATGAAACATTTCCAATTTAATGTTTTATATGAGAAAACTGGAACTAAATGGTGTAAGAAATAATGAGGAAGGCGGTGTTATACCGTGCCTGGCGCCACATAGTCTGCCGTCAGACCAGCCCTTGACGTGCTCCAAGGAAATAAACATGTCTGACCAGTTGAGCGGCTCCAGGGGGCGTGTGCAGCCTAGTCTGGGTTAGGGCGGCATGCATCTCTACTTGGCATAAACTGCCCTCTCATAAGTAGCATTTATTTACGTTGCATCACCAGCTGCAGCAGCACCAACAATAATTATTAGCAATACAGGTTAATCGGCACGTTATGGATGGCTTTATCTGGGGGAAATTATCACCATCTGGTTTAAGGCCGAGGCTTCTTAATTACAGCAACGTGTAATTAAGGTAGTGTATTTGGAACACACCTCCAACGTGTGTTCCAAATACACTACTGGGAGCTAACATTGGGGGAAACTCTACACTGAATTAAATTGTTCCCCCCACACTGCTCTGAACTATGTAGCCCATTTGAAACGTGTTGTGGAACATTTTCACTATTTACAGCCTGTGAAACGTTACAACCAAACTTTGCAGCCAGCGACCACTGCGTCATTGTGTTGGAGTACAAGACTGGAGCTGGATGAGGAGACCCACCCACACATGTTATGGAGTGCTGCAGCTTAGAAAGTGATGGAGGCTCCTCACTGGGCGAGGGCCTACCTTGAAGTGTAAACAGGTGTATAATACACCTAATAATATAAATGTATTGCCAACAGTAAGTGAACGCCTTGGGAATTCTAAGCTATATAATAGAATGTGTCTAAACCATGAGGTCAAGGATCTTAGGGGGGCGCTAGCCTCGCCCAACTCTCCGAGAGGACACACTGGGGGATATGGTAGCGTCACAGCTCATTCGAGGTCGGCCCAAATTCCACCGTTTAAGAAATTTCGGAATCTACAGCGACCCCTTATGATTTTCATGAAGTCTGAAATCCTCCCACGCCTCACTCCTCCCTCTTACTATTAATAAAAAAGCCTAACTGCGTGTGCTCTTATACAGGGTATTAACGGAGTGTGTCGAATTACTTAGTTACACCTGATTAATATTTCATGGTGTGTGCTGAAGGTGGAGTGGACACCAATGCCCCAGCCCTTGACTGTGGCCTGGGAGACACGCAGCTCCACCTTGTGCTCGCCACACATCACTCACCCTCTGACCTAAGTGTACAATGGATTTTTTTTTACATCAATGACGAATTCTTATGAATGTGATACATTCATAAGAGTGGTGTATTAAGAGCGTGCGTGACAACAAACACTCTTACAACTCCACCACGCAACATATTTTAGTATTCTTAAAGCTGATGCGAGTAGAAGAGGAGGTAGCAGTCCTGTTACCAACTATATGACCAATATTATTACTCCATAAACAAATAGTAATGGTACAAGACACCCGAAATTCCAAAATGTTTTTTTCTTCTTGTTCCTAGATTGTGGAAAATGAATTTTGGATTAATTGGTTTAATTGGATTAATGGAGCGAATTAGCATGTCACAGCTTCTGCTCGTAAAAGGGGATTTCGATGGATTTAATATATAACTTATTTAAGAATATTCTAAACAAAGCACAGGAACGTAGTATACCATACAAATTGAATAGATCGAATACTAATGACCCAAAGTGGATAACAAATAATTTAAAGAACCTTGTAGGTAAAAAGAGAGCTTGGTACAAAAGGATTAAAAATGGGGAGGTCACTTTAGAACAGGAATTCATACAACTGGTTAGAAATGTTAAAAAAGAGATTAGGAAAGCAAAAAGAAACTATGAAGTTCGCATAGCAGAGCAAGCAAAGTCAAATCCTAAAGGGTTTTTTCAGTTATATCGAACTAAGACTAGGAAAAGGATAGGTCCATTAAAATCTGAGACAGGTCAAATAACGGATAATGACAAGGAGATGAGTAGTATTTTTAACAAATATTTTATATCTGTATTTACTAAAGAAGAACTTAACAATATGCCTTCAGCCGAACAATGTGGGTGGGGGATGAGGACAGGTTGACTAGTTTAGCAGTTACCAGGGAGGATGTAATTAAACAATTATAAAAACTAAAACCAAACAAATCCCCAGGGCCGGATGAAGTGTTTGCCAGGGTGCTTAAAGAATGCAAAGAGGAGCTTTCCGAGCCACTGTCTACCATATTTAATAAATCAATAGAGTCAGGCAGAGTGCTAGAGTCATGGAAGGTAGCTAATGTGGTACCAATTTTTAAGAAAGGAGATAGATCACTTGCGTCAAACTATCGGCTAATTAGCCTAACGTCTATTGTGGGAAAGTTACTTGAATCAATAATTGCAAATACAATTCGTCTCCATCTTGAAAAACATAAATTAATAAATGAGTCGCAACATGGTTTTACAAATGGCCGTTCATGTTTAACAAATTTGCTAACTTTTTATTCCAGCATAGTTGAGGCAGTTGATAGTGGTAAGGATTGTGATGTTGTGTACCTTGACTTTAGCAAAGCTTTTGATACAGTGCCACATGAAAGACTAATTAAAAAAAATAGAAGCTCATGGTATTGGGGGTGCTATATAGGGCATGGCTATTCCAAAGGAAACAGAGAGTTAGTATAAATGGGGTTAAGTCAGAGTGGGATAATGTTGTTAGTGGAGTACCTCAGGGCTCTGTCCTGGGACCTCTGTTGTTTATAATATATATAAATGATTTAGATTCAGGTTTGAGTAGCAACATTTGCAAATTTGCCGATGATACGAAAATCGGTAGGGAAATTAATTCGGAGGAGGACTCACTATCACTTCAAGTTGATCTAGATAGGGTTTTGAAATGGTCAAATGATTGGCAAATGCAGTTTAATGCTGATAAATGTAAAGTTCTGAGGCTAGGTAATGATGATAGAGTTACAAGATACGAGCTAGATGGTGTTGAGAGTGCCAAATCGGATTGCGAAAGGGATCTGGGAGTTATGATTAGTAAGAATTTAAAACAAAAGGATCAATGCATGAATGTTCGTAATAAGGCGAATAGGACACTGGGATTTATTAATCGAAGCGTTAGTAACAAGACACCTGGGGTGGTTCTTAAGCTATATCTTGCTCTGGTTAGGCCCCATTTAGATTATGCAGTTCAGTTTTGGTCGCCGTATTATAGAATGGATATAAATTCACTTGAACGTGTCCAACGTAGGATGACTAAGTTAATTCCCCAAACTAGAAATCTTTCATATGAAGAAAGATTAACAAAGCTTTAGCTGCATTCACTGGAAAGGCGAAGAGTTAGGGGTGACATGATAGAGGTTTACAAGTGGATGAATGGACATAACAGGGGGGATATTAATAGGGTATTAAAAATATCAACACAAGACAGAACACGAAACAATGGGTATAAATTGGATAAGTTTAGATTTAGGAAAGACTTGGGTAAATACTGGTTCAGTAACAGGGTTGTTGATTTGTGGAACCAATTGCCGCGTAACGTGGTGGAGGTGGGGTCCCTCGATTGTTTCAAGCGCGGGTTGGACAAGTATATGAGTGGGATTGGGTGGTTATAGAATAGGAGCTGCCTCGTATGGGCCAATAGGCCTTCTGCAGTTACCTTTGTTCTTATGTTCTTAACTGGGGACCAGGAGCTGTAGCCGAAGGCTGCGTCCGAAATTTGGATTTTATATATTTTCAAGTAAGTCCAAGGGGCAAAGATATTGTGTACAGTAGGAAGTTGCAACAAGTTATGGCTGGACTCCGAGTACTCTACCGATGATAATTTAACTTTAAACTTACGTAAAACAAAATAGAATCATTTAAGAGACCGTCACCCAGAGGTGTGTGTGTTTTGGGCCACCCAGGTATGTTAATTGGGGTGTGTGAGCCCCCAGGTATGTTAATTGGGAGGGGGGGGGTTGAGCCCCCAGGTATGTTAATTGGGGGGGGGGTGAGGCCCCAGGTATGTTAATTGGGGGGGGGGGGTGAGCCCCCAGGTATGTTAATTGGGGGGGGGGGTGAGCCCCCAGGTATGTTAATTGGGGGGGGGGGCCCCAGGTATGTTAATTGGGGGGGGGTGAGCCCCCAGGACCTAGATTCAGGAAGCTCTGTGTATTTCTTCGTAAGTGGGTTTGCTACGAAGGTTCCTAAGTGCGCCCTAAGAAGATGCTTAGGTGCGATTCAATAAGGTATACTTAGGAAGAAAATTGTTGGTTCACCTGCGTGCCGATAGAGGTCACTACTGTGTTTCGTTTGGCCAATCAGAGAGCAGCAACATTCTTCATATTGAAGATTTAGCGCTGGCTTATAAGAACATAAGAACAATGGTAACTGCAGAAGGCCTATTGGCCCATACGAGGCAGCTCCTATTCTATAACCACCCAATCCCACTCATATACTTGTCCAACCCATGCTTGAAACAATCGAGGGACCCCACCTCCACAATGTTACGCGGCAATTGGTTCCACAAATCAACAACCCTGTTACTGAACCAGTATTTACCCAAGTCTTTCCTAAATCTAAACTTATCCAATTTATATCCATTGTTTCGTGTTCTGTCCTGTGTTGATACTTTTAATACCCTATTAATATCCCCCCGGTTATGTCCATTCATCCACTTGTAAACCTCTATCATGTCACCCCTAACTCTTCGCCTTTCCAGTGAATGCAACTTAAGCTTTGTTAATCTTTCTTCATATGAAAGATTTCTAATTTGGGGAATTAACTTAGTCATCCTACGCTGGACACGTTCAAGTGAATTTATATCCATTCTATAATATGGCGACCAAAACTGAACTGCATAATCTAAATGGGGCCTAACTAGAGCAAGATATAGCTTGAGAACCACACCAGGTGTCTTGTTACTAACGCTGCGATTAATAAATCCAAGTGTCCGATTTGCCTTATTACGAACATTTATGCATTGATCCTTTTGTTTTAAATTCTTACTAATCATAACTCCCAGATCCCTTTCGCAATCCGACTTCGCAATCACAACACCATCTAGCTCGTATCTTGTAACTCTATCATCATTACCTAACCTCAGAACTTTACATTTATCAGCATTAAACTGCATCTGCCAATCCTTTGACCATTTCAAAACCCTATCTAGATCAACTTGAAGTGATAGTGAGTCCTCCTCCGAATTAATTTCCCTACCGATTTTCGTATCATCGGCAAATTTGCAAATGTTGCTACTCAAACCTGAATCTAAATCATTTATATATATTATAAACAACAGAGGTCCCAGGACAGAGCCTTGAGGCACTCCACTTACAACATTTTCCCACTCTGACTTGATTCCATTTATACTAACTCTCTGTTTCCTTTGGTATAGCCATGCCCTAATCCAGCTTAATATAGCACCCCCAATACATAAGAACATAAGAACATAAGAACAAAGGTAACTGCAGAAGGCCTATTGGCCCATACGAGGCAGCTCCTATTCTATAACCACCCAATCCCACTCATATACTTGTCCAACCCGTGCTTGAAACAATCGAGGGACCCCACCTCCACAATGTTACGCGGCAATTGGTTCCACAAATCAACAACCCTGTTACTGAACCAGTATTTACCCAAGTCTTTCCTAAATCTAAACTTATCCAATTTATATCCATTGTTTCGTGTTCTGTCCTGTGTTGATACTTTTAATACCCTATTAATATCCCCCCGGTTATGTCCATTCATCCACTTGTAAACCTCTATCATGTCACCCCTAACTCTTCGCCTTTCCAGTGAATGCAACTTAAGCTTTGTTAATCTTTCTTCATATGAAAGATTTCTAATTTGGGGAATTAACTTAGTCATCCTACGCTGGACACGTTCAAGTGAATTTATATCCATTCTATAATATGGCGACCAAAACTGAACTGCATAATCTAAATGGGGCCTAACTAGAGCAAGATATAGCTTGAGAACCACACCAGGTGTCTTGTTACTAACGCTGCGATATTACTAACGCTGCGAAAGAGACTTGAGACTCATGTCTCAAGTCGAAATACCATGAGACTCTATTTTTTTAATCAGTCTTTCATGTGGCACTGTATCAAAAGCTTTGCTAAAGTCAAGGTATACAACATCGCAATCCTTACCACTATCAACTGCCTCAACAATGCTAGAATAAAAAGATAACAAATTTGTTAAACATGAACGGCCATTTATAAAACCATGTTGCGACTCAATTATTAATTTATGTTTTTCAAGATGAAGACGAATTTTATTTGCTATTATAGATTCGAGTAACTTTCCCACAATAGACGTTAGGCTAATTGGTCGATAGTTAGACGCAAGTGATCTATCTCCTTTCTTAAAAACTGGTATCACATTAGCAACTTTCCAAAACTCTGGCACTCTGCCTGACTCTATTGATTTATTAAATATGGTTGACAGTGGGTCACAAAGCTCCTCTTTGCATTCTTTAAGCACCCTAGCAAACACTTCATCCGGCCCTGGGGATTTGTTTGGTTTGAGTTTTACTATTTGTTTAAGAACATCCTCCCTGGTAACTGCTAAACTCGTCAACCTGTCCTCGTCCCCACCCACATAGACTTGTTCGGCTGAAGGCATATTGTTAAGTTCCTCTTTAGTAAATACAGATACAAAATATTTATTAAAAATACTACTCATCTCTTCATCACTATCTGTTATTTGACCTGTCTCAGTTTTTAATGGACCTATCCTTTCCCTAGTCTTAGTACGATATAACTGAAAAAACCCTTTAGGATTTGTCTTTGCTTGCCCTGCTATGCGAACTTCATAGTTCCTTTTTGCTTTCCTTATCTCTTTTTTAACATTTCTAACCAGTTGTACGAATTCCTGTTCTAAAGTGACCTCCCCATATTTAATCCTTTTGTACCAAGCTCTCTTTTTACCTATAAGGTTCTTCAAATTCTTTGTTATCCACTTTGGGTCATTAGTATACGATCTATTCAATTTGTATGGTATACTACGTTCCTGTGCTTTGTTTAGAATATTCTTAAATAAGTTATATATTATATCGGAGCTCTACTGCCTCCTATTTACGTCGAATTTTCTTATAAAATTAGTATATTTCGAAGTAAAACAATGTTTTTTCAACTTCTACAGCCAGCACCGACATTGTAGTAAACAAATATGTTACATTTGTTGTTTACCTACGTAATTCTAAGAGATACTGTGTAGCTGTCCTTGTTGCTCGGAAGATGCGCTGACAATTATTGTATATATTTACTGAATTTACCCAATGGCCACTAACTATCTAGTGACCTCGAAGAGGACAGAAAGCCGGCGGCTTGTTAAAGGGCCCGCTAATTGAATTAATGTTATTTTTTAGCTGGAATTTGGCATTTACGGCTTCAGCGGGTAGGCGGTTCCATGGGTTTATAGCCCTCTTGGTGGAAAAAAAACATCTGTTTTCAGTCCTACTTGAGAGAACATACTCTCCAACACTATATCTGTGATTGTCCTGTTATCAGTGACTTCATACCAAATGGTATGAGGTACTTTGAGCTCTGTAATTACTTCATACACTCAGGAATATTGGAAGATATTCTTGTGCTGCACCCAGATTTTGCCAGTGGAGGCTAATAGATCAAGTATTTTGTTCTCTCCTAATTCCATGTATGACTGGCCATCCTGTGAGGTGAGGATGTTGGGTGAGCTTGTAGCTGGTTTTTGATCTACACTGTGTGGTCCTTTATACAGAATAGGGAAGCAGCACATTGCTGTGTATACCTAAACATGTTTAAAAATACATTGTCTGAGAGGAGTTTTGTAGAAACTGGTAAGAGTAATTATAATATAATGTTTCCATGATTCAGTGCTTACCTCTTGTGAAAATTGCTTAGAGTTGTTTAGTCAGAGTTGATTTGTTTTTTGTATTGAGGCTGGTATTTTCTAAATTGATTCCATGTACAGTATGTCTAACCATCCTGTGAGATGGGAGTATTAGATAAACTTATAGCTAGTTTTTTATCTACACTGTGTAATATTCCATATAGAATAGGGTAGCAGCACATTGCTGTGTATACCTAATCTTCTTAATAAAAAAAATCAGTAATAAAGATTTTAAATTATAGTTTGTATTATTACAAATACAGTACTGTATTATCCTTATTAAATCATGTTGACCATGGATCATTAAGATCTCATGTTGATATGTAATACAAGTCATATTTCTTTTGAACTGCTAATCCATGCTAATCATTCATTAAATTGTGCATTATGTCTTAATTTTTCACTTCCTTGGATATACAGTACTGTACAGTACAAAAAGATAGGATAAAAATAAACCAGTAATATTTCTTTCATTATATTTTTCATTTAAATAACTGCATCAATATTTTTACAGCTGACAGGATTTGTTTTCCCATACAGGTGCATTATTTGTTAAAAAAAATTTGGTTTATTGTTACACACAATGGTGCTACATAGCCTTCCCAGCTTAGTGCCTTCTTTTAATACTTACTGATTAAAAAATAAATAATAAATGCATTTTATTCAGGAAAAGTACATACAGTTGATTTACAAACATAATGTTGGATTTACAGGCAGAGCTAGTACATACAATACCTAAAGCCACTAATACTCATAGCATTTCGGGCAAGGTGTGGGGGAAAAAAACACAGACTAAAACTTAATAGTAATCGGGATTAGGTATAAATTGTGTTGAAAGAAGGAATAAAAAATACAAAAAGGGGGTTAACATAGCATAAATCAGCAATTGCACATGTTGGTGAACAGCGTTGTTTAAAAAATAGCAAGACATGGGTTGACATTTAGGAGGTAAGTTAGGTTACATGGAGTTAATTAGGCAGTACTTGGTTTAACTCTTAAACTGGTTGAGAGAGGTACAGCCTTTGATATGATTCGGGAGGTCATTCCACATTTTGGGTCCCTTGATTTGTAGAGCACTTCTAGTTTGGTTACACACAGCCAAATTGAGTAACAGGAAGAGGTCTTGGACACAAATTTGTTCCATGCTAAATGTAGAGGAATCAGCTGAGTATTCCTCAAATAAAATAAGTTGCCTCAGCTTATAAGGTAAATAAAATAAGCATTTCTCAAATAAGTAGCTGCCTCACCTCACTGCCTTACTGCTACATAGCCTTTCCGGCATGGTGCCTTCTTTTGATAATTACTTGTTCCACACCCATATTGTATAACAGGAAGAGGTCTTGGACCCCTACTTCCCTCTCTCTTTTTTAGTAGTCTATATAGTCATAATTATAGCTTTAAGTATTCAATGAATAAAGTTTTTGACATTTTTACCCTTTTCCTTACCTAACATCATTTGTGCAGCATATTTTTATTTTATGTCTCATCCAGATTTAATTTCAAAATAAAACCAAACTAAATAAATTAGAAATGGGTATGTATAGCTAAGGTACACCCTTACTACTAGGTGAACAGGGGCATTTGGTGATAGTAAATGATCCCATCAGGCAGGGCTCATCACCTTCTCTCATATTTCATGTTCACCAGTGTTTATTTACTTAATAACTACTGGTATAATATCTTGCTATTATAAAACTAATTCTACTATCATCAAACACATATTTACTTCAAGTTTCAAGTAGAGAATGCATATATAACTAACACGAATGATTACTCTTCACTAGATTCTCCAGCTATAATATTTTGGTCATGTTCCAATATCATAAATCGATCCCAGTGTTATGTAGTAGAGAAAAAATGACTTATATCCAGTTTACATAAAGCTACGAGTGGTCGAAACCACACTTAAATCCCGGAATGAACTTACGAAGGTTTTTTCACTTAGGGTAGTTAATTGAATACGGACGTAGCCGCCACGAAGGCGCTAAGACGGAAAACGCTCTTAGCTAAGAGGAAAAACCTTCGTAAGTACCTTCCTGAATCCGGCCCCAGGTATGTTAATTGGGGGGGTGAGCCCCCAGGTACGTTGGGAGGGAGGGAACCACCCAAAGTGTGCAGGTGGGGTGGTCACCCAGAGGTGTGTGTGTGTGTGTGTAGGGGGGATGGGTCTTCCCAGTACACAAGAGCTACCATCACCCAAACACCGCCCGTGTGAAGGGACACCAACGGTAACCCCCACCAACCTCTACTCCCCCATCAGACACACCAACACACAGTAAACATACACAAACAACGAAGTGTATACCTACTTAAAACGACGGAGCTTCTCGCGTGGGAGCACACAGTGTCTGTCCTCCCACTGAACACAGCTCCCAGACAGGTATGTGTGGGAGATGTGGGAGACAGTGGCCAGCCTCACGCCACACACATGGCTTTAGAAACCAGGTGTACACCACTGACAAATAACACACAAAATATCACACGGTAACACTCACTCGAATGTTTATAAGAATGTTATTATGCGCCATTGCGTGATAAATACTAGGCTTCAGTGGCGCGTATAGCCAGTAAAACAAGGAAATTTAGTGCCCGATCGCACTAGATTACGCCCACACATCGTTCTTACACGTCTTAATGTAGTTCACTTGCTTTCCCGCACTTGTAGTTCTCTTCTGCAACACCTATCACCATCCTGGGTTGCAATGCAAGAGAGAGAGGAGATACACACTCAAAAAACCCACAGAGGTTGCAAGGAGATTGCACTCGAGGTGTTGTAAACAAACCATACTGCCGTGGCGGGGCAGCGCTGTCACACTATCAACAGTTGTTAACATTGGGGGACCGAGCTTGGACCTCTACATGTGTCAGCCAATCATAGCATAGTGCCCCCCCCCCACCACTAGACCACCTCTGGTTGGCTGTGCTTCAACCAATCGGAACCCTCATACACACATGCAGGGGGTTATATCCCCCGTGTGGCGTGCCCGACCCTTTAGTCCTGGATTATGTGTTAGCTTATCACATATTTTGGTCTTTTTTATCTATGTTAGGCGGTGAAAAATATTTAAGTTATTATACGCTATCCTATCCCTATCATGGGTGGCTTAATATCTGAACTAGTTCAATATGGCTAGTCTTAGACAAAGCATTATTACTCCCACTGGTTATTCTCACAGTCCAAGCCGCTGAGTCTCTGTTGAATGATAATTATTTCAGTGACGCACTTTAATAAGACTTTATCAAAATCCTCAGATTAGGCAAAATTTTAATTAATTTTCTCAATAAAGATGTTAATAATAATAAGTGACGCAGTGTAACGAAAGCAAAGGACCACAAGTTATCATTTTCAGGTGAATACTGACCAGAGCGGAGCCGGGTAAAACACACACACACACACACACACACACACACACACACACACACACACACACACACACACACACACACACACACACACACACACACACACACACGAAGAAATATAAGAAAATTCACTTTCGTAGCTCTCGTCCTGTAACTACACTTAGGTAATTACACACACACGGGGCTGAGTGGGGCCTCGCGGCTGAGTGGATAGCGCTCGGGGGTCGTAGTCCTAAGGGCCCGGGTTCGATTCCCGGCGGAGGCAGAAACAAATGGGCAGAGTTTCTTTCACCCTAATGCTCCTCCTCACCTAGCAGTAAATAGGTACCTGGGAGTTAGACAGCTGCTTCCTGTGGATGTGTACGTGTGTTAGAAATATATGTAGTAGATGTAATAGAGGAAAAATAGATTGGTTAGAAAGGTGGGGTCCAAGAGCTTGATTCTGCAATCACAAATAGTAAATACAAATAATAAACATAGGCAAAGATGGTGGTGGTTATAATGTGATGATTTCGGGGCTTAGCGTTCCCGCGGCCCGGTCTTCGACCAGGCCTCCTTTTTGTTACCCCCCCCCCCACACCGGAAGCAGCTCGTAGCAGCTGTCTAACTCCCACGTACCTATTTACTGCTAGGTGAACATGGGCACCAGGGTGAAAAAAAAATCCACTTATTTCCGCCTCCACCGGGAAATGAACCCGGAAACTTAGGTCAACGAATCCCGAGCGCTGCCCACTCAACCGTCAGGCCCCCCCTCCCCACATGACGGCGAGCCAGACACGACCTAAAATCTTGAAAAAAAAGGAATTCACAAGACTGTGTGTACAATCTGCCGCAGGGGGCGCTTCACCCCCCGCCCCCCAGCAGCGGACGAGGTCGCAGCCGCCGGGGTAGATCGATAGATAATGAGTTACGGCGGGTTGACCTGGTGACCTTGAAGGGCCCTCGGCGGCTCCACCCACGTGGTGTCTGTCTCTATTGATTTCCTGCCCCGGGGTCACCACCGCTACATGTTTAGTACACGTCTTCTTGTTACTCGGCACCGCTCCTGTGCCAGGTAAGTACACTACGGGATCACCATAGCCCGTGCTACTTGCAACTTGTTCCGAGTAGCTGAATCTTTAACAAAAACATTCTTGTTACTCTATACTGTTTAGTTGTATACGACGGTACGTTAGTACTCTGACGGTACGTTAGTACACTGACGGTACGTTAGTACTCTGGCGGTACGTTAGTACACTGGCGGTACGTTAGTACACTGACGGTACGTTAGTACTCTGACGGTACGTTAGTACTCTGACGGTACGTTAGTACTCTGATGGTACGTTAGTACTCTGACGGTACGTTAGTACTCTGACGGTACGTTAGTACACTGACGGTACGTTAGTACACTGACGGTACGCCAGTACACTGACGGTACGCCAGTACACTGACGGTACGTCAGTACACTGACGGTACACCAGTACACTGACGATACACCAGTACACTGACGGTACGCCAGTACACTGACGGTACGTTAGTACACTGACGGTACGTTAGTACACTGACGGTACGTCAGTACACTGACGGTACGCCTGTACACTGACGGTACGACTGTACTCTGACGGTACGTCAGTACACTGACGGTACGCCAGTACACTGACGGTACGCCAGTACACTGACGGTACATGATGGGAACAAATATAACGTCAGCCACACAACTGAGGGAACACGTGAAAACGCTACAGCACGCTGAGTGAAAGTTTGAGAATTGCGCGCAGCGTGTTTGAGAACTTATGAAAGCATAAGTGGTTGATGGGAGGTGTGACTCTACAGTAGAAAGTGGAGTACATCAACGAACCAGTGTTGTTGTTGTTAAAGATTCGCTACCTGGAACAAAAAGTTCCAAGTAGCACGGGCTATGGTGAGCCCGTAGTGGAACCAATGTGGCGTTGTAGCCTCTCCTTTCCTCCTTGCGCAGTCTATCAATCTACAAGTTGCTCGTTCATAACTGTTGGGGGAATAACACGGGAATTCAATGCTTTTCTCACGATGCATAATATCTACCCGGGCTCTCCGATGTTGGGGTTTTAAACCTAACCAAAATTACCAACATTCGGTTTTTATCTTGTATTACAACATTGCTGAAGAACGCTGATTAAGGTCTTGAATCTGTTTACAATTCGTGAGTTCCTTTCACTAGTAAAGTAATCGCAAATATCCGCAGTGTAACTCGTCAATATAATTGAGGGTACGGATGCTGTCACAAGACTCAGACATGGGTACCGGGAGAGACGCCAGGGTGGGAGAGAGAGAGGAAATGAAGGTTGAGGGCGTATGGAAGAGTGTGGAACAGGAAAACAAAGAGCTGTATGAGTTTAGGAAATGAGAAAAAGATGGGAGGTGATGATTGGAAGAGAAGAGGTATAAACAGAGAGGAGTATAGTATACACGGAGATAGAAGAGTGGGATTAGAGAAAATGTGGGCCTTATACTGACTTATATAAGACAAATAGGCTCAAGATACCCCCCCCCATCTGTCCTAACATGGTGGAAAAAAACAGAAGTTGGCAATCACAACACAAGGCGCTCAGCCATCAATAGCCTCATGCAGGCTGTGCCTTTCTCAAGCTTTTCCTCCCATTACCAATCATTCGTTCCTAGAATGACTCGCGTTTAGAACACGTTCGCTCAACGTGTGATACCAACTCAACCGATCATATGAAAGCTAACTGCACACAGTTGGCTCCTGGTCCATCCTGTCCCCTATTTGACCCTTGTTTAGTATTAAATTTTAATCATTTGTAATCGACAGAGCTAAAAAGTTCACAGTATAGGGATAGGCTTCAGATGAGCTGATGTTCGATAACTGCTCCTAGCTTGCAGTTTCATTAGGCATAATAACGTCTAATGAGCCCTAGACTTTGTTATAGAAAAGAAAGCGATCGACAGACAGCGAGGATGATGAAAGTCTTGGTTGGTGAGAGCCAGCTCTCTACCGCCCAGCAGCGCGCGCCAGGATGGCTGGTCAACACAGCTGTCAGAGGTAAACACAACCATGTTCCTGAGTCTTCGGCAGCTGCCGCAGCCACAACCAGTACCTCCTCCCGCACTCTCTTCAACACACTGACGCTTCCTGCATCATTATCTCATCCAAGTCCACCGCTCTAAACCAAAACAGGTCTTTGTTATCGAGTGGATTTAGAATTTGGTGCGAATTAGCCACTTTCTTCTCTTGTTTCTCACCCGCACGGCCACTTTGAGACGTTCCATTCCTTGCTGGCTCCGTAAAGAATCATTTCACTTGGCCCACGCCTAATGGCGTCATTAAAGATCTCTGGTGCCTGAGTGCCATACGGTGCCTGCGGGGGGCCGGTAATGTGAGATAAAGTGGCACTTTCTCCCGAGATGAGGCTTGAGGTATGAGGCTGGTGACCACAGGAGCAGTGTTACCATATATATATATATATATATATATATATATATATATATATATATATATATATATATATATATATATATATATATATATATATATATATATATAACTTTAGAACACTTTCCCACCAGGAGACTCGAACCCTAGCCAGCACAGAAGCCTTCAAGCAACTGGCATAACAGGTACGCCTTAACCCTCTGCACTCTGCGTACCTGTTATGCCAGTTGCTGGAAGGCTTCTGTGCTGGCTAGGGTTCGAGTCTCCTGGTGGGAAAGTGTTCTAAAGTTGTATACTTAACTCTCGTGTTTAGGAGAGTTGTGCCTATATATATATATATATATATATATATATATATTCCAGTCTTCCACAACTGGAAGACAGAAGTTTTATAACACTGTGCTATCAACAGCCTTAATAAGCAAAGGTTCAAGGAAACTATCAGCTGCCCAGCTGTGATTTTAGCCTTTCCCTGCCTACAGAACAGAGGCGTTAGTGCTTCAAGACTGGCATAATGTAGTGGATAAATCTACTTCTGTCTCCCACTCGTGGGGGCGGGGGTTCGAGTCCCCCCCTAGTGCCCAGGGGAATGGGATGTTTATTATCCACAGTATGGGCAAAGTCGTACTCCGGTAATGGACCACAATTAAGAGGTAAAATTTATTCTGTATACACATCATTTTTTACGAGAACGTAAGGAGTGAAAACACACACCTACACAGACACACACACACCTACACACACACACAAACACACACCTGTAACGCACCAACGGTTAGGGATCTATATAACCCCTCCGTCATCCCGGTGGGGAAAAGTAGCCTCATGATTCTGCTTGAGGAGTCTTTCCGCGCGCTTAAGTCATTGATTTCTGCTATTTATCCGGCCCTGTGCGCCCCCCTCTTATAACTTTTAGTGAGGTGTCCGATGGAACGACGGCCAGGGTAATGACGTGTCTGGGAAGCCACGTCTGCCCGCCCGTCACCGCTGGTAATAGTAGTCATAATATGGAGGACGGTGCGCCCTCTATTCTCTTCTGTCTATTATCGTACCTCGCGTCTCATTTGGCGTTATCGTGCGTCCTGCCTCAGCTGGTGTTATCGTGCGTCCTGCCTCATCTGGTGTTATCGTGCCTCCTGCCTCAGCTGGTGTTATCGTGCCTCCTGCCTCATCTGGTGTTATCGTGCCTCCTGCCTCAACTGGTGTTATCGTGCCTCCTGCCTCAGCTGGTTTTATCGTGCGTCCTGCCTCAACTGGTGTTATCGTGCCTCCTGCCTCAACTGGTGTTATCGTGCCTCCTGCCTCAACACTCGCATTATGTTATTGGTTTTGACGCTGAGGAAAATAAACATAGACGAGCTTCATAAAGTCAGAGCAACCTCTCCTCTTACAAATTACGTCGCTTTACGGTCGTATGCGCACTCAGGCTAAAAATGGACGTAATTCGAAATGAAATCGTCTCACGAAAGTGACCTACTGTCCCGTTTTCTGCTTTGGGATCCCTGGCTTAGGCTGTTAGGTTCGGAGAGGAAACTTTCAATTAACGGGTTTCATGACGCTGCCATGACGTCACGAAACACTTCCAGCAACCTTTCTCGGGTAGAATAGACGGCGGCTCAAGGAGGAGTAGGATAAAACTCGAGGGTGGAGAGTTGTCTGTCCCTCCAACTTCCCAAGACAGTATTGTGGACCTTGGGGCAATAACCAGGCGTGAGAGGCTCCGGCTCCACCACCGCCAAACTCCACACAAGTAGTTGGAGGAGTAGCGACGGAGAGTTTTGATGGGTTACAAGTTGTTTCTTGTTACAAGAGAGTTTCGAAGCACTTCTGGATTTTCAATAACGGTTTTTTAAATATCGGACCGTGCGCTCCCAACTGTCGAAGGAAGGGGGAGGGGGGAGGGGAGAGAGAGAGAGAGAGAGAGAGAGAGAGAGAGAGAGAGAGAGAGAGAGAGAGAGAGAGAGAGAGAGAGAGAGAGAGAGAGAGAGAGAGAGAGAGAGAGAGAGAGAGAGAGAGAGGCTGACTTCTTATACAAACTTTCAAATGTAGATATGATAGAGCCCAGTAGGCCCAGGACCCTGTACACCAGTTGATTGACGGTTGAGAGGCGGGACCAAAGAGTCGAAGCTCAACCCCCCGCAAGCACAACTAGGGGAGTACACACACACACACACACACACACACACAAAAGTAAAGTATTAATTACAGGATGATGAGGACAGACAGCCGGATGGGGTGTCCGGCTGTTCCCGGGTCTCTCTCCCTCTCCCTCCCTCCCTCTCTCATTTCTCTACCACTATAATCTCTCTGTTCCCCCTCTCCATCTTCTCTACCTTTCTCCACTCTCCCCTCTCTTTTCCAATCCCCTCCTTCCTCCTCCCCCTCTCCCTCCTTCTCTCTCTCTCTCTCTCTCTCTCTCTCCATCTCTCTCTATCAGAAAATTCATCATTATGAAATACGTATATAACTCTACTAACTCTAACCAACAACACAACCTTTATTTCAGACTGGAATAAAAAAAAAAAACTCGCAGAGGGTCGCTATGGATGCCGAGAAATCTTTAAGAGTAGCACTTGGGCCGACCTGACTGAGCCTCAGACACTCCCTGATCCATGTGTCACCTTTCGAGAATTGAGAGAGACTAGCACCGAGCGTCTGGCCTCCGAACTCTGACATACAAATATTTTGCTTAGTGTGATAATAGCCTACAGGAACGCGCAAAGCCTTAGATCACTAAGAATTCTTAAATGGCCCGACCAAAGTGTACCACACACAAGGTGTACTACACACAAGGTGTACCACACACAAGGTGTACCACACACAAGGTGTACTACACACAAGGTGTACCACACACAAGGTGTACCACACACACAAGGTGTACCACACACACAAGGTGTACCACACACACAAGGTGTACCACACACAAGGTGTACTACACACAAGGTGTACTACACACAAGGTGTACTACACACAAGGTGTACTACACACAAGGTGTACCACACACACAAGGTGTACCACACACACAAGGTGTACCACACACACAAGGTGTACCACACACAAGGTGTACTACACACAAGGTGTACTACACACAAGGTGTACCACACACAAGGTGTACTACACACAAGGTGTACCACACACAAGGTGTACTACACACAAGGTGTACTACACACACGGTGTACCACACACACAAAGTGTACCACACACAAGGTGTACCACACACACAAAGTGTACCACACACAAGGTGTACCACACACACAAAGTGTACCACACAAAGTGTACCACACACAAGGTGTACCACACACAAAGTGTACCACACACACAAAGTGTACCACACACACAAGGTGTACCACACACACAAGGTGTACCACACACAAGGTGTACCACACACCAGGTGTACCACACACACAAAGTGTACCACACACACAAGGTGTACCACACACACAAGGTGTACCACACACAAGGTGTACCACACACCAGGTGTACCACACACAAGGTGTACCACACACAAGGTGTACCACACACAAGGTGTACCACACACAAGGTGTACTACACACAAGGTGTACCACACACACAAGGTGTACCACACACACAAGGTGTACCGCACCCCCCCCCCTCCCCCCCTCCGTGATCTAGCTAGAGAATATAAATCAAGAATTAATCCCGGTGACCTATTACAAAGGAGAGACATTCTTGAGATAGTTCCCTGGCCGCTGATTGGTACGTTTTCCGGAAATGAGGTCGATGGTGGCCAATCACAGGGGCGACCTACGCGCCGTGTCGAGTGACGTGGTTTTGGCGGGTAATTATCCTTTGGGGAGACAAGAGGGTCGTACGGGAGCCCCTGGGGGCGCGTGGCAGCGGTTATGTGGCGGCGGGGATGGAACCGGTTACGACTTGGGGGCGGAGGTGGAGACGGTAGAGGAACAGGTGGTGGTGGAGGAGCCGGTAGAGGAACAGGTGGTGGTGGAGGAGCCGGTAGAGGAGCCGGTAGAGGAACAGGTGGTGGTGGAGGAGCCGGTAGAGGAACAGGTGGTGGTGGAGGAGCCGGTAGAGGAACAGGTGGTGGTGGAGGAGCAGTAGCCGGAGGAACAGGTGGTGGTGGAGGTAGAAAATTAGGAAGATGAGGAGGTATAGGAGTGTGAAGAAAAAAGAGAGTATGAAGAAGAAGAGGAAGAATGGTGTAGAGGAAGAGAGGAAGCAGAGGAAGAAGGAGGAGGTGCAAGTAAGAGGGTGAGGAGGAATTAGGCCATACATAGGTGATAGAAAATGTAAGTGAAAAGGTTACCTCCTTCCCTCACCCCTAACTCTACCCCTCCCCTAATCCCCCCCCCCCCTCCCGCCCACTGGAGGAGGAGGGGGGGGGTAGTGGTGGTGGGGGGGGCAGTGGCACACGCAATAGTCAGCTGTTGACATAACAAATCTGGAACACGTGCAGTGCAGCTCACTGTGTTGTGTGTTGATTAGTTCTTTGTGGTGTCTACCTCTCTCTATATCTACCTCTATTTACCTGTCTATATCTACTTCTGTTTACCTGCCTCGGTCTGCCTGTCCTTGTTCTCTCTCTCTCTCTGTGTTTGTTTGTTTTGCTTCATTTATGATGCAATTACTTTTTTTGTAGCAAATATTCTTGTGGTCAAACAAGGGTAATTGTTTGTACACTTTGTGTGTGGTACACTTTGTGTGTGGTACACTTTGTGTGTGGTACACTTTGTGTGTGGTACACTTTGTGTGTCGTACACTTTGTGTGTGGTGCAATTTGTGTGTGGTACACCTTGTGTGTGGTACACTGTGTGTGGTACACTTTGTGTGGGGTACACTTTGGTCGGGTCATTTAAGAGTTCTTAGTGATCTAAGGCTTTGTACGTTCCTGCAGCCCTTGTCACACAAAGCAGAATATTTGTTTGTCAGAGTTCGGAGGCCAGACGCTCGGTGCTAGTCTCTCTCAGCTCTTCCAGGGTGGTGATGTTCCGTTCTAATAACCCCTCCTGTTCTTCCCTTCCTCACACTCAATACCCGTGAAAATAAGTACAATTCCTAACTGCTATGAATAGTACATAATTGCGCTTATTTGTCTCCTTACACTTACCGGTCGAGGGAGCCGGTCGGCCGAGTGGACAGCACGCGGGACTTGTGATCCTGTGGTCCTGGGTTCGATCCCAGGCGCCGGCGAGAAACAATGGGCAGAGTTTCTTTCACCCTATGCCCCTGTTACCTAGCAGTAAAATAGGTACCTGGGTGTTAGTCAGCTGTCACGGGCTGCTTCCTGGGGGTGGAGGCCTGGTCGAGGACCGGGCCGCGGGGACACTAAAGCCCCGAAATCATCTCAAGATAACCTCAAGATAACCACCCCATTTTTGGAGGACGGGCTGGAATACCCCAGCTAAACACTGCTTACAGATCCATGTGACCCTCACTGACCTACCAGCTAATATTAAAACTGAAATATTAAATGACGGGGAGGAGCAGCAAATGGTTTATTAATTTGAAAAATAATTGAATAAAATTTAATAACACACTTCCACCACCTTCCTGACACCTGAATGTGTCTATTACTGAACAGGAAGAACAGAAATAATGCTTGGGGGATTAATTATACCTTTACTATACTTTACTTATTGAGAATATAAGGACTTCCAATACCGTACATAAATACCACATATAAATATGACTCAGCATCAATAACCAAAGGGGGGAACAAATAATTAAACCACAAAAATACATGAAATCACTTTATTCAATTAAAACAGGTATTTTGAAATGAAATTGAGATATATCCTAGCGGTAAATACCCCTAAGAGGCAATGATATCTACTGATGGACATGAATACTCAAGCACTTTTCTAGGGCTGGCCTGACACATAGGCCTGTGTAGTGGTAGGAATTGATTGATTTCGTGTTGAGGTTGTTGCTTGTGTGTGTACTCACCTAATTGTGCTTGCGGGGGTTGAGCTCTGGCTCTTTGGTCCCGTGTGTGTGTGTGTGTGTGTGTGTGTGTGTGTGTGTGTGTGTGTCTGGCCGCGGCTTCGTTAGCTGTATGGGTATTATTCTTGCCGTGTGTGTGTGTGTGTGTGTTGTCTCCCAGCGTGTGTCAGTCTCCTCCCAGGGTGGAACTGCCCACCACGCTGGATCATCCACCTGCTCACTCCTCACCCAGTGGCACCATTCCTTTCCCCCCGTCCCATCCCAAATCCTTACCCCTGACCCTTTCCCAATGCTATACAGTCGTAATGGCTTGGCGCTTTCTCCTGATAGTTCCCTCCCTCTCTTCCCTCCCACCTACATAAGAATAAAGGCAACTGCAGAAGGCCTATTGGCCCATACGAGGCAGCTCCTATTTATAACCACCCAATCCCACTCATATACATGTCCAACCCGCGCTTGAAACAATCAAGAGACCCCCACCTCCACCACGTTACGCGGTAATTGCTTCTACAAATCACCAACCCTGTTACCGAACCAGTATTTACCCAGGTCTTTCCTAAATTTAAACTTACTTCTTCAACTCGTCCCAGCGGCTCCCACCTACTTCTTCCGCTTTAGTTATGCTCATTAACCGTTTAATAATTGTAAACAAAGCCGCCAAAGATTGAGGAAAAGATGTACAGGTTCGTAAGTGCTTGCGTAACTGCTTCGTGAATCTGGGCCCCAGGGGGTCCCAGAGACGCCGCCATCTTGGATCTCCCGTTAAACAAACACATCTTAAATTGTTTGCTAATTCCGTCAACGTGGCTGAAGCGCTTTGGTTCTCCTGAGAGTCTGAGGCTCCACTGTAAAAATATATATATATATATATATATATATATATATATATATATATATATATATATATATATATATATATATATATATAGTTTGTTTCATGGTGTTCGTGTTTGTTATATAAATTGTGAGCACGGTGTGTTTTGTTGCACCTCTGGATGCACTCACCTAGATGCACTCAGATGTTGTACCTCTGGATGCACTCACCTAGATGCACTCAGATGTTGTACCTCTGGATGCACTCACCTAGATGCACTCAGATGTTGTACCTCTGGATGCACTCACCTAGATGCACTCAGATGTTGTACCTCTGGATGCACTCACCTAGATGCACTCAGATGTTGTACCTCTGGATGCACTCACCTAGATGCACTCAGATGTTGTACCTCTGGATGTACTCACCTAGATGCACTCAGATGTTGTACCTCTGGATGCACTCACCTAGATGCACTCAGATGTTGTACCTCTAGATGCACTCAGATGTTGTACCTCTAGATGCACTCAGATGTTGTACCTCTAGATGCACTCAGATGTTGTACCTCTAGATGCACTCACCTAGATGCACTCAGATGTTGTACCTCTAGATGCACTCAGATGTTGTACCTCTGGATGTACTCACCTAGATGCACTCAGATGTTGCACCTCTAGATGCACTCACCTAGATGCACTCAGATGTTGTACTCCTAGATGCACTTACCTAGAGGCACACACCTACATGTACTCAACACGATGTGCTCAAGAGATGTACTTGTAGCAGTTTAATACAATGATTCTCCTTTTTTTGAGCGTCGTATTTACATGTAAAACTATGTGTATTCACCTAGTTGTATTTTGCGGGGGTTGAGCTTTGCTCTTTCGGCCCGCCTCTCAATTGTCAATCAACTGTTTACTAACTACTTTTTATTTTTTTTTTCCCCCACACCACACACACACCAGGAAGCAGCCCGTGACAGCTGACTAACTAACTCCCAGGTACCTATTTACTGCTAGGTAACAGGGGCACTTAGGGTGAAAGAAACTTTGCCCATTTGTTTCTGCCTCGTGCGGGAATCGAACCCGCGCCACAGAATTACGAGTCCTGCGCGCTATCCACCAGGCTACGAGGCCCCTTGTGTGTGTGTGTGTGTGTGTGTGTGTGTGTGTGTGTGTGTGTGTGTGTGTGTGTGTGTGTGTGTGTGTGTGTGGAATTGGCCTTGAGAACAGCTTCATGCCCGTTGCTTCTGTGTACAGCTGATCTTCACACATGCGTCTCACCAGCTGACCACGACGTGCTCCCGTTCTTCTCTAGCTCACTGTGTGTGTGTGTGGGGGGGGGGGGGGTAAGGTTGGGACCTCTAACCTTACCTTGTGACCCCTAACCTTACTGTGTGACCCCCTAACCTTACCTTGTGACCCCTAACCTTACTGTGTGACCCCCTAACCTTACCTTGTGACCTCTAACCTTTCACTTACCTGACGCAGCAGTTACCGTAACAGGCTGTGTCACCGCCTGTAACTACTACTGTACTTATAAGTGGTTCCGGGTACAGCATCCAGATAAGTGGTCCGTTCCCGCCCTCATTAACTGCAGGTCACGCGTTAACAATGGGGGTGTCGAATCCCCCTCCCCCCTCCCACCCACTAACGATGGGGTGTCGAACCCCCCACCACCGCCACTAACGTACACATGAGCGGATACGCTACTACGTGTGTAATATCTACGGAGAGATTGATATAATATATCAAGTGTTGCAGTATTTAGACAATATTAACATGGTTCAAGCAGTTGCCTAAGTATAGTATGAGTTCTGGGATGTCAAGGAGAGTGTAAACTGGTGTATACTATTTGGGGGTCTGTTTACACGTGTACCGTTAAGGAGAAAACTCTTGTTTACCTGGCCCCTAAACGTGACTGTAGGTAAACTGTCGCCAGTGGAGGAGAACTGGAAAAGTAGAGCTGGCGAAAGGGGGAGAAGAAATTGGAAAAAAAAGAGAACTGAGAAATGGTGAGGAGATGTAAAGAGAGAGGAAGGGAGGCAGGGACAAGGGGAAGAGAGGCAGGGACAGGGACAAGGCTGTTTGTATATTCCCCCCTGGCGCCAGGAACCCCCCCTGGCGCCAGGAACCCCCCCTGGGACCCACATAACAGCAGTAATTACTGGACCATCATACGCCATTATCCTACACTGGCACACTAAACCTCTCTCCCCACTTCCCCCGTTTTCCCTCCCGAGACTCCAGGGCCGACTTTTACATTTTCAGTTCTGTCTGGGGGATATAAAATATTGGATGTTTTTATCGATTTTCCGTTTATTTTTATTTTTCCTCTGGTTCTACACTTCCAAATTGTTTGTGTATTCCCTTCTCGCGTTCGTTCTTATTTGTATTCTCTTTGTTCTCTTTATACTGCCTTTTCTTCCTCCATTCTTAGTCGATATTCTCCATTTTCTAAATTGGTTTACCGAATTCAGGGTTTGCATCTAAGCTGAGATATAGATACACGTGTTCCGTATAGTGACATGACCACATCTGAGTACCTGTTTGGTTGATCCTGTGCACCTCACTGTGCACCTCACACAGTCTTGTATGTAAACACACACACACACACACACACATGTTTTGTTACTCTTAAGTCCGGCAAGATTATGTGTCCGCCCTGAGATGTGCTTCTCTTAAGTCCGGCAAGATTATGTGTCCGCCCTGAGATGTGCTTCTCTTAAGTCCGGCAAGATTATGTGTCCGCCCTGAGATGTGCTTCGTCTGGACTTGTCTCAGTGCTTATGTGTGTATCTGGTCAACACCTCAACTTTAATTACTGTGAATTTATAAAGTTACAAAACAGCAAAGACTGTGGGCCTGAGATGCGATACATCTATCGTGTAGTAAATAGGTACCTGGGAGTTAGACAGCTGCTACGGGCTGCTTCCTGGGGTGTGTGTGTGTAACAAAAAGGAGGCCCTGGTCGAGGACCGGGCCGCGGGGACGCTAAGCCCCGAAATGATCTCAAGATAACATCAAGATAGGTAAGCCTCATCTAAGAATGTGTGTGAAATTCATTTTCGCATAAATAAAAACAAAGGGATTCGTATATATCCAAGGAATACGGCGCGCGCCGTCTTGACACAAGAGATCAAAGACTACTGAACCTTCTTGTGAAGTCTTTGAGATTCTCTCGCAGGATGAAGTCCAGATATTGTGAGAAGACCTACTCCTCACACACCCTCACAGGGGCGTCCCTCACAGGGGCGTCCATCACTCCTCACACACCCTCACAGGGGCGTCCATCACAGGGGCGTCCCTCACTCCTCACACACCCTCACAGGGGCGTCCCTCACTCCTCACACACCCTCACAGGGGCGTCCCCTCACTCCTCACACACCCTCACAGGGGCGTCCCCTCACTCCTCACACACCCTCACAGGGGCGTCCCTCACTCCACACACACCCTCACAGGGGCGTCCCTCACTCCTCACACACCCTCACAGGGGCGTCCCTCACAGGGGCGTCCCTCACTCCTCACACACCCTCACAGGGGCGTCCCTCACTCCTCACACACCCTCACAGGGGTGTCCCTCACTCCTCACATACCCTCACAGGGGCGTCCCTCACTCCACACACACACAGTATTATGCTCTCTGAGATACGCAAGAAGATATTCTCGCGTGTTTCTCACAGTGGATCAAACTTTTAATAATAAACACAGATGATAAGGTTTTGTTGCTTCAAAGGACTTCACCCACTAATTAAGACGCTTAGAACAGTCTTCTGTAAAGATGTGACATACATTCGTCTCTGAGGTAACCATGGGATGAAACTGAGGTAAAAATGGGGGGAAACTTTAGCGCGGGACCACACAGAACGTCCGTTAACAGACAGGAGATAGCGAGGACGAATTATGACAGGAGAACTGACAGGGTCCTCCTGTCATAATTCTGGAGAATTCTAACAGGAGGACCCTGTCACAACCCGTCCTCAGACAAAATTGAATACCATGAGAACCACCCCCCCCCCCTTCCCTCAAACCACCTGGATACTTATCTAGGTATTTGTAATGGTTTCAAAGCATACTACGGTTCCAGTAATAGTCTACATGTAAAGGACAAGTGAGCCTTTATCGTGAATAGAGATTATTCTCAAGTTGTAACTTTAATGTAATGGAAATCGTTGGTTTAAAATATAAAAGGTGCACACTGAAAAGTTGTTGTTTTTTAATTTGGTTTTCTGTAAACGGAATTCGCGGGCACACTGAAACAGTTTTCGAATTCCATATTTTGCGTTATCGACAATAATATATTGTATTAACGTAACCAAACGTAATGAAACCTAACCTAACCTAACCAAACCTAAATCCCAACATAAAATTGATCTTTAAACAATGGATATAAATTGGATATCTTTATTTTCGGGAAAAAAACGTGGGTAAGTATTGGTTTGGAAACAAGATGGTCACTTGTGTGACAAACAGACGCGGGATCACTTGATTGTTTCAAGCGCAGGTTAGACATATCTGAATGAGTTTTGGGTGGATATAAATAGAGGCTGCCAATAGAGGAGCCAACAGTCATTCTGCAGTTTATTTTATTCTTAAGTTCACACCTGAGTGTCACCGGTTGAGTCTGAGTGCTATTCTTGTTACCTGAGTGTGTTACCTGTGTTACCAGTATTTCCTGACTGTTACACACACACACAAATACAAAAAAAAGTAGTTAGTAAACAGTGAAATTGAAATAAGTTTATTGAGGTAAAATACACACAAAGGGATGAGGTAGCTCAAGCTATTCTCACCCCGTTCAGTACATCGTGTTAATACATACATAGACACACATCACAAGCAATAAACATATTACCGAACATTCTGAGAGATAAACATATACATTCCCTCCTTTACACAAGACCTAGTAAACAGTTGATTGACAGTCGAGAGGCGGGCCGAAAGAGCAAAGCTCAACCTTCGCAAACACAACTAGGTGAATACTCTACTTACTGGTGATGAGAGAAGCGTCTACCTCATCATGATGAAGATTAAGCCACCCAAAAGGTGGCACGGGCAGGAATAGCCCGTAAGTCTACCTCATCTACTCGTTCGTGACTTAATGGTGTTCCTCCCTCCTGCAGGCGGTGGTGGCAGCGGCAGCAGCGGCGGCGTCGTCAGTCGCGGCACAAGACTACCAGGAGACGCCAGACTACCCGGACGGCTACTACGCCTTCGACGAGGCTCCCGCCAAGATCCCACCCAAGGTCCGGAAGCCTCCTTACTTCCAGTCTAAGGTGCCCTGTCCAGGTCAGCTCCAGCTCTCTCTTAAATTGGTATTGATTCTTTATTTATGCCGAATTCCAGCTTATGGAAACAATGGGTTTGTGTTTATGTTTGGAGACTTGGGACTTCAGACCCTCCTGGTCTGGAGACTTGAGACTCCACACTCTCCTGGCCTGGAGACTTGACAGACAGATGCATGGCGTGTATGCACCTCAGAACAAAGAGCTAATTAAAGCATATTGAGTGTTTAATAAGCGGATGGAATGAGTTTATAATTAGCAAATTTGAGTTATTAACCAGATTAGCTCATTTATTACAAAAAACAACTATGTTTGCCCTGTACAGTAGCAGCTTATTTCACAACCAATAACTGAACAGATAGGAATAACACAACAGCACTATTGGAGGCAAGTTAAGGCGTAAAAGGTTGTTACACAAAGACAAACTACCTGATTGGAGAGCAGCCAAAAATGTTTAGCAAAGTTAGAGAGTCGTAATCATGCCAGTTAGCCAGGATTTACACCACTCGCAGAGGATTGGATATCTATCTATCTATCTATCTATCTATCTATCTAATGTGTGTGTAATTAGACACAATAGCACTTTGGCTGTTTGGTAATTTTCTATCTTATATGATTTACCTTATAAGGTATACCTACCTTATATGATTTATTCTCTCTCTCTCTCTCTCTCTCTCTCTCTCTCTCTCTCTCTCTCTCTCTCTCTCTCTCTCTCTCTCTATATATATATATATATATATATATATATATATATATATATATATATATATATGTCGTACCTGATAGCCAGAACGCACTTCTCAGCCTACTATGCAAGGCCCGATTTGCCTAATAAGCCAAGTTTTCATGAATTAATATATTTTGTCAAATTTTTTTCTTATGAAATGATAAAGCTACCCATTTCATAATATATAAGGTCAATTTTTTTTTATTGGAGTTAAAATTAACGTAGATATATGACCGAACCTAACCAACCCTACCTAACCTAACCTAACCTATCTCTATAGGTTAGGTTAGGTTAGGTTATATATATATATATATATATATATATATATATATATATATATATATATATATATATATATATATATATATATATATATATATATATATATAATATACGACGTTTCGGTCTGTCCTGGATCATTATGTGCTTATACCCTATAAGCTATGCGATCTGCAGGATGGGTAGAAAGCCTGCAAGATTTTCCATATCGGTACCTTAATCATCTTTCCTTTCACAGGCACTCTGGAAACCAAGGAGCAGATGCAGCAGTCTCTGGACAATTTGTGTGGTGACCTCAATGACGGCCTCCTGCCCATCAACCCCATGGGTCAAGCTGTACTAGGTCACTCCTATCCCTTGTGAGTACACACGCACACACACACACACACACACACACACACACACACACACGCACACGCGCACACACACACACACACACACAAACATTTAATATTAAGTTCCCTGAATTAACATAAAATACAAATTTAACCATTATATATATATATATATATATATATATATATATATATATATATATATATATATATATATATATATATATATATAATCCTTCACAACACATTCAATATTTTAAACTTATAACTAACAACTTAATACTTTGCGACGTGATGTAAAGTGTGTTGTGTCCACCATAATCTCCTTGACGGTTCCTCCCGCTCCTCCGACAGTGACCTCATCAAGAACAAGACCCTCGACTTCTTCAGCAAGACGCTACCCATCCTGAAGGAGGACAAGACGCTGCCCAAGGTCGCCAAGCTCAGGAGCAGGAACGTTCCACTGAGGTGAGTATGTCTCTCAGCTCGTTCTTGGGTGCTTCAAGGAATAATTAAGTATAAATTTTGACCCGAGTGGCGAGTTTATCGGGCAGCGCCGCTCATCCTGTGAGTGGACACCGCCATAGCAGCATGTACAACACTCCCCAATAGGAAGAAAACCCGCTGGGGTTGTTCATTCTGTCACAATGTTTGGGGGAAGTGGTTAATGAAGAATGTATGCGTTATCTGGGTCACCCTCGAGGTGCTGCTTGTTTCGAGGGTAACCTCGTCAGTTTTATATGCTACATATTGTGTTTAATAATACTCACTCGAAATTTGTACCATCCATAAATATACAACTCATTTAATTAATACCAAACGTTAATTCCAGGGACCAGTTTCGTGTTATCCGGCGGCCCATTCGATCCGTGAACGACGACGCGCTCTTCCCCAAAGGCCCCGCCATCCAGACGGAGGTGAGGCAGACGTTGGAGAGCCTGGAGGAGGGCAAGGTTGAAGGACGGTCGCTGGCCGCTGACGAGGGCGTCCAAGGCAGGAGCGCCAGGGCCTTCTGCGACGACAACTGGGGACTGTGAGTGAAGTCCGGTGTACCAAGTCCGGTGTACCAACCTCTAACGCCATCAACACGTGCAAGTGTGCAGGCTAAGAGTCACAATAACGTGACTAAAGTATGTTGACCAGGCCACACACTAGAAGGTGACGGGACGACGACGTTACGGTCCGTCCTGGACCATTCTCGACTTGACAATCGAGTTAAGAATGGTCCAGGACGGACTGAAACGGTCGTCGTCCCTTCACCTTCTAGTGTGTGGTCTGGTCAACTCGTGCAAGTGTCTGGCAGCCTTATACGGGTTATTCATGCCCGTGCCACCTCTTGGGGTGGCTTAATCTTCATCAATCAATCTATCCTGGGTAGCTGTCTTCTCACAAAGCGACGGCACTTAGCATAATAGCCAGCGGCGCCTGGAGACTTACACCACAAGTTCCCAAGAGATACACAGAGAAATGTATCCCGCTTCTCGGTGTATATATATACACTCCGTATACTTTAGTCTTGGACATTGGTAAAAGCCTAAAGTATATCTGGCGGTTGGTGAGGGAATTCTTGTGGCCATTATAACCAGAGGCTGTAATATGCAATACCCACAATGAGAGAGGGTCCCAGAGACATCCAACTGGTATCCAACTGAGACTTTAAACCAGTCCTGGGATATCCCTTGAATCTGGTGGTATTAGGTGATCTGCCAGACTCATGTGATACCCCAGGAGAGGTTGAAAGTCCCAGTGGGATACCAGTTATGTGTTTCTGGGACCCTGTCTTATTGTGGGTAGTCGTAGTTAGGTCGGTAGACCTCCTGTCTTCCACTACGATAGTGCAAGTGAATGAAATGAAATATATATCACAAAAACACTGATCCAAGTATGGGGAAAAAATAAATTAAAAAATGCTGAACGCGTTTTCGGCTCAATTCGCCTTCATCAGAGCAAGGATCTTGCTCCGATGAAGGCGAATTGAGCCGAAAACACATTCAGCAAATATTGCGTGTGTGGGGCCACCAGGTTCTGTATGCTGTACAACGCCATGGCCGGCAAGAGTTCGAGCGGGAACGCGGCCCAGGACCGCAACGACGACGGCGGCTTCCAGGGCTCCCTCAACAGCCTGACGGGGGGCATGCAGCCCCTCACGCCCTGCCCGTCAGCCGTCGAGTACATCACGCCCGTGTTCGCCAGGAACTACCAGGGCGTGTGGCGCTACGTCGTCCAGATCCCCTACGAGGGCTACTTTACACAGACCGTCGAAGTCACCCAGTGTTTGTGAGTGGAGGCACAGTTGGGGGGTCTGTGTATGGGGGATTGTATATGTGTGTGTGTGTGTGTGTGTATTTGGACTGTATACGTGTGTATGGGGGTTGTATACGTGTGTATGGGGGCTGTATACGTGTGTAAGTTCCACTCGTCACTAAGTTTTAAAGTTTTAGTTAGCCAGATTTGTTAATGTTAGTCAAACATTGTGTTTGTTTAATTTATGTGAATATTGGCTGCGAATTGTAAGGGTTTGTGTGTATTAGTGTTTGTGTGTGTTAATGTTTATGTAAAAAGAAGTATACTAATCGACGTAGAGTATGTGCGTGATACACGAGGAGTTTTTAACATAGCTGTATGACGCCAAATTTCACCTCCACGTCACTGTGGTAAAAATCATTTTGATATCATATATTCATTATAAGCAGACCTGTTATTTAATACGTAATCGTGAGCATATATATCATGCGATATATTGACCTGCTGAGAAAATTACTGCGAATAATTTTATTAACCAATTAATTTTAGGATATAATTTGTACTGATAAGCTAATTATACATAGCTACCCTTTCCATACAGAAATTATGTTGAGAGTATAAAGTAAAAAAAAAATATATATCATTCATGTTTTTTCTTTTACGTTTTGCAGTTAAGATAATGAAACTAATAACTCTTACTCTCATTATTAATTATTATAAATTGAGATATTATTAGCATTTAAGGTTTTGTAGTTATAATGATATTTTGACCAAACCGCACATACTAGAAAATGAAGAAACGACGACGTTTCGGTCCATTCTGGACCTTTATCAAGTCGATTGTGATCACAATCGACTTGAGAATGGTCCAGGACGGACCGAAACGTCGTCGTCCCTTCACTTTCTAGTGTATGTGGTTTGATCAACATTTTTCAGCCACGTTATTGTGACTCCTCGTCTGCCTGTAATGATAATTCAAGACTTTTGTAACTAACGGAGTGATACCTTGTACTTTGTGGTGGTTCAGGTCGAGCAAGTGTCACTATCTGTCGGGGGCTTGTCTGGCGTCGCCCCGCTGGGTGTCTCTCCTGGTGGCCGAGCTTTACTACCCTGATGCCTTGTTCCCGGTCACGCCCTCGCGTCCTGACCTCAGGTACGCCCCCTCCACACACACACACACACACACACACGCACACACACACCACACAATCAGGAATAGGCTCAGGAACCTGTACACCTGTTGATTGACGGTTGAGAGGCGGGACCATTGAGCCAGAGCACAAGCACAATTAGGTGAGTACACACACACACACCGCCCTCACCACAGATATTTGTTGCTGATTATTATAGACAAATATATATATATATATATATATATATATATATATATGACAGTGTCAGATCACGGAGGAAAATTGAAACAGGAATTTCCTTAAGTACTTTCGTATATTAATACATCTTCAGAAAGACTTCTTCTGAAGATGTATTAATATACGAAAGTACTTAAGGAAATTCCTGTTTCAATTTTCCTCCGTGGTCTGACACTGTCACATTTTTAATCACGTGTTTATTTTCGTGCTTTACACACACAAATATATATATATATATATATATATATATATATATATATATATATATATATATATATATTTATATATATATATATATATATATATATATATATATATATATATATATATATATATATGTGTGTGTGTGTGTGTGTGTGTGTAGAAGCTACTCTATACACACGAGGTATATAGCAAGTTATGTATAAAAATGCGACTGTACAATAAACGAGACGGTGTGCAGGAGAAGCCCATTACCCAGAGGCGTGTGCACGGAGTGAGAAGTATTTATTATGAATAAAACTCATACATGTGAATTCTTAAAAAAAAAATCTCGAATAAATTATAAAGTGCTCTTATAATGTTGGGGTAACGCACGGTTTCTTGAGACTTAAGATTTTTCTGTGAGCTTTTTAAAAGTTTATAAAGAGGAAGCCTAAGTTTCTGTTTTCATATTTCTGCCAAAAGTTTCAGGCAGGGGGTGGGGGCACCAACTTGTATAACTGTGTGTGTGTGTGTGTGTGTGTGTGTGTGTGTGTGTGTGTGTGTGTGTGTGTGTGTGTGTGTGTGTGTGTGTGTGTGTGTGTGTGTGTGTTAGTGGAGGGTTAATGGGTGTTTGTGTGTATGTGGAAGGGGGGGGGGTTACGGTGGCATAGCCTGAGGTACAGTATAACCTATGACAAAGGCAGACAAATAAAAACAATTTAATACAGCAAATCATACTCTAACCAATGCAATTCATACATTGAGATACAATGAGCATTGATCGGTTGATACCGTGAGGTACAATGAAGACTGAAATATATATATACCGTAACGTACAATGAGCATTATTAATTCAGTATAATAATTAGGGCGAGTGTATAACAGACTGTATGATTACTATGACCGTACAAGGCAGTATTATTGTGGTAGTGTTGTTAATTAAAGAACCACCTAATTGCCGTAGTTCAGCCGAGGTGACTGACTAGCGGTAGTGGAGGTAATTAAGGTACGAAGGGCCACCCCCTTAAAATTGGAGCGTTTGTTCTGCGCATGCGCGTCCCTTAAGGGACTTGACACAACGTATCCCTAATATTTAAAATAATATAATAATAATTATTATTATTACTTACATATTGTATGAATACATTGCATATACTGTGCGAATTTACATACTTGTATAGAGCAATAATAATATGAAGCAATGGTTGTGGTTATTAAGCATCTTTAACTTAAATATTTATATATTTAGTGTGATCTATATGTAGGTAGTTACATATGTGTGTGTACGTATATATTAAAAGCAAAGCGTTGCACCAGTACTAAAAGCAGCCATGACCTCCACAGCCGCGCGGCGGTAGCCTCAGCCGCCCCGCCGTCGTCGCCGGCCGCCACCTCCCGCTACCAGCAGGGTCTCCAGCAGCGTCATGGCGGCGCCTCCGCCACCCCCGCCCCTCACTACTGTGACGGCCAGGACGAGATTGGCTGCTTCCAGGTATGTCCTTTCCATCCATCCCTCTTCCTCCTTCCTTCTCCCTCACTCATATGACCCAGATAAAGATATTCCAGCTCAATAGATTAGCGCGTGTCAGCACGACCCAATGGTGCGTGACCTCCCTGGTGACCGGGTCACGACCTGCCCTCTTAACCTCATCTCGTGATAATAATCATATTTTACTCTGTAGTTTTATATTCAGCTGTATATATATATACCCTCTCACTGTGCTCTTCTCACCAGGTGCGGCTCTACTACGACTGGTTCCTTATACCCGGCTCCTGCAAGTGTTGGAAGCAAGACCACTTCGCTCAGTTCGCCTACAGGAAATAAGATACGATAAAGGATCCGACCTCAGAAAATTTGTAAACACGATATATCTATTGGCAAGTGTTGGACACAGGGGGACCCAAACACTGGCAAGTGTTGGACACAGGGAGACCCAGACACTGGCAAGTGTTGGACACAGGGAGACCCAAACACTGGCAAGTGTTGGACACAGGGAGACCCAGACACTGGCAAGTGTTGGACACAGGCAGCCCAAACACTAGCAAGTGTTGGACACAGGGAGACCCAAACACTGGCAAGTGTTGGACACAGGCAGCCCAAACACTAGCAAGTGTTGGACACAGGGAGACCCAAACACTGGCAAGTGTTAGACACAGGGGGACCCAACACCGATAAGTGTTGGACAAACACACATGCCAAGCATTGGGACTAAACAAACATTAACAAGTGCACAATAAAACAATGATTCAAAACAGACAATTTTACATTCAGAAAAACTGGGTAGGATTAAAACGGTTTTGGAAATAGGCTCAATGGTTTATGGAATAGGTTACCGGGCATCATAATTAACGAGGGGTCTATTAAAAATCATTTTAATAGGGGTCTTTATGCTGGGGTCTATTAAAAATCATTCTGGAATCATTCCATTCACGATTCAAACAAATCATGCAATTCTCTACAACACCGCTTGAATCATTAAATCTCATACTCTTTACAATGATCTAAATCATCTCTGACCCTGCAACAGCGCCAAGCCTTGCTTCTGGGGTGCTTCAAGGTCATCATATATAATGATAATAATTCATTGTATCAGCGGGACAGGAAGCCAAAGGGAAGTCCTGCACATTAGGCTTTTATCGAGGTTCCCCACCCCCGTGACTAACTCCTGAGTCACCTACACACTGCTAGGTGAACAGCGGCATTGGGGGGGAAAAGAAAATATGCCCAACCATTTCTGTCCCGCCCGGAATTCGAACCCGGAATTCACGGTTGTGCGTCGAGAACGAAGCCGACTGTACTACTGGGACTCGCATGCAGAAGGTGACACAGGACACAAAGATGAGGTAAAACAACACATCTGTCAGATCTATGTTATATTTTGTGTTGTTACGTTAGTGTTGTTAACGATATAGTTAGTGTTGTTACTTGTGGTTGTTAGCTGTTGTTGTTATCGTTAGTAGTTATTGCTCTCTTCACAGTGTGTTCTTATCATTAATTGTTAGTTCTTGTTTTTTGTTGTTATTGTTAGCTCTTGATAGTAGTTAGTAGCTGTTATTTGTTGTTGACGTTATTATAAGTTGTTGTTTCGTTAGCTGTCGTTGTTATTTGTTATTGATGGCAGTGTTGTGATTGTTGTTGATTTAATTTCAAGATATTGTTGTTACTGTTAACTGCTGTGGTTGTTAATAACAGCTGTTGTATTGTTGGTTGTTTCTGCTGTTGTTATTGGGGCTATTATCTAGCAATTTATTTACAGCCGACATATTTCATATGCTAATGTCAGCTGCTAATATCTAATATTAGCAGCTAATGCTAATATCTCCACCCAACCTGGAGAACAAGGGAGAGAGAGAGAGAGAGAGAGAGAGAGAGAGAGAGAGAGAGAGAGAGAGAGAGAGAGAGAGAGAGAGAGAGAGAGAGAGAGAGAGAGAGAGAGAGGGGGGGACGTGCTACCAAATTAGAAATATAATTTGTTATTTCGCATTATATACATACACGGTATACATAGACAAGGCTGCTCGCGCACACTAAGACCTGTGATCTTAGGAGAGCCGTGTAAGTATGAATGGACAGTACAATAATTATGAATAGGCTACCAGGAATATATGGCGGAAGGGTAATATTTGCAGTGTGAATGAGCATTAACCGTATTAGTAAGTATTTACTTTATACTTATATGTGTAAGTACGGATAAAGCCACTTATTAGGCATAAATGATAAACTTGGTAAGTAGGGGATAAGTCATACAGCCTTGTAAGTAAAGCTGTGGAACATTTGCCAGATGTGAATGAGTAGTTATGAGTAGAATGAGTGTGTGAGTAGTGGTATGAGCGAGTGTAGCCACTCATGAATGTGTAGTCACAACCGGTCACCACAACGTATATATTTTGGTGAACTCTCAACTTCTCTCGAATAATACGTGTTATTTTGACATCAAAATCCCAACCCAATGGACAAAATGTTATGAATATAAATCATAGCGGCTCGGAAAAATACACGTTTTCTATGGTCGGTTAGGTTAGGTTTGACTCAAGCAATTTAATACATCATGTTCCGTCCGTTGTGACAACTTGAGAGGACGAGTTGCAACTTCAACGCCACACACACACACACTAGACACTGTCAAAAAGTTATTATGTTCATGCAGAGACTATTCTAGACCGTCCACCTCACCTCTTATATTGTATAAACTAGTCAATCCAAATGATAACACTGATAATAAAACGATTACATGAAGAGCATAATTGCAGGACAATCTCAAGACATGGTGATTACGGTATGAGAAATGGGCAGTTACTTAGCCTGGCTGTTAGTGTCCTTCTTCCCCTACCCCCGCCCTCCTTCTATCACCTCGTCCTGTCCCATCAACACGCTAACTATATATGCATCGCTGTTCGTCTCAAAGCCTAGCAACAGCACGAAGGTTATTAAGGACTCTGCGAGAGCTGAACGACCAAACATCAAGTATAGTAGTCGTCATGATCAGAGGACGGACTTGTTGATGCACTCAAGATACATGAGTGGATACAGCCCTCAGAGGATCACTGGAAAAGGAGGGGGGGGGGGGGGTTGAACCAGAGACAGGTTGAAAATATCACCCAACCTCCATTTAAGGCTGGTCGCCCTCCACCCCAGGCTAGTCGACCTCCACTCCAGAAGGTCGACCCGCCGTCTCTCTTCACAAACGTGTAGCTTCAAGTGTCTTACATTTTGGTATTGTGGATGGGTAAGCCCAGTTGCTAAACTGATCAGTTAATATTATCAAATTATTATTTGTAATTTTGTATTACAAGTCCTTACAATTGTCCTCATGGTCGAGTTACAGTCTCTCATTCACCCTGTATTAGTCTTGTACCGGCTGTATGTGTCTCCACTCATGTGTCCAGGGCCAGCTGTATGTGTCTTCACTCACCAGTTATGTGTCCAGGGCCAGTTGTATGTGTCTTCACTCACCAGTTATGTGTCCAGGGCCAGTTGTATGTGTCTCCACTTACCAGTCATGTGTCCAGGGCCAGCTGTACGTGTCTCCACTTACCAGTCATGTGTCCAGGGCCAGCTGTATGTGTCTTCACTCGCAAGTCATGTGTCCAGGGCCAGCTGTATGTCTCCACTCACCAGTCATGTGTCCCTGGCTAGCTGTATATGGCTACTCACCACTCATATGTTCCGAGCCAGCTGTATGTGTCTCCATTAACGTGTCCAGGCGCCAGCTGTGTGTGTCTCCACTCACGTGTCCAGGAGCCAGCTGTATGTGTCTCCACTCACGTGTCCCGAAGCCAGCTGTATGTGTCCCCACTCACGTGTCCCGGAGCCAGCTGTAAGTGTAAATATGGTAGACTAAGAAGACACCAGCAATAATGTTGTTATTGGCGGCTGGTCTCGAGTCAATAAAGTTATACGCTGTTGAGGCTACTTTGATTACTCCTGGGGCAATAAATATGTGTTGACTGTATTTAATGTAAGACCAGTTAAGAGAAAGAGAGAGACTTATTTAGGGATTTTGATCTTTCTTTACTGTAAAGAACCTCAACTGCTTTCGACAATTGTTACACTAGCCTCGCCTATTTTGATATATAAATGACTGTAAAAATATTTTTATTTTGCAACACATAATGTCCTTGTTTTGTTCCTCCTCCTCATCATCATCATCTCTTCTTCTCCTACTTCTCTTCCCCAGAATTCGATGAACCTCCTTGGTTTCGTCTGAGACTTAGAAATTACTCTGCCAATAAACCAGGAATTCAATTGTGTTCCGACACTATCTACAGGGCGGCCTGGCACGCTATTGGCCACCCATCTTATGGCGGGAAATTCAAAATCAATGTCGGGTGGGTGATGGTCCGAAGAGACATATATATATATATATATATATATATATATATATATATATATATATATATATATATATATATATATATATATATATATATTATATATTATTAAATATGACCGAAAAAGTAAGATTAATAATTCTAACACGAATTTTCTCAATCTTTCGTACATTTCTTTTCACTGTTGGAGGTAATTCAAAAATCAATTCTCCAAAATTCATTTTTATTTCTAGTCTGACGCGACACTTGAGCGCGTTTCGTAAAACTTATTACATTTTCAAAGACTTTAGTTAACATATACACAACTGAATAGAACTTACTGAATAGAATAGAACATCTCCGATTTTGTTTATATCTACATTTGAGTGAGGTGGATGGGGTGAGGTGGTATTTAATAAGGTATTAATTTCATCAACACAAGCCAGAACATGAAACAATGGGTATTGAATAGAAGTGATTGTAGAAAGCCTATTGGTCCATATTTCTTGATGCTTCTATATTGGAGCGGAGTCTTGAGGTGGGTAGACTCCGCTCCAATATAGAAGCATCAAGAAATATGGACCAATAGGCTTTCTACAATCACTTCTATTCAATACCCATTGTTTCATGTTCTGGCTTGTGTTGATGAAATTAATACCTTATTAAATACCACCTCACCCCATCCACCTCACTCAAATGTAGATATAAACAAAATCGGAGATGTTCTATTCTATTCAGTAAGTTCTATTCAGTTGTGTATATGTTAACTAAAGTCTTTGAAAATGTAATAAGTTTTACGAAACGCGCTCAAGTGTCGCGTCAGACTAGAAATAAAAATGAATTTTGGAGAATTGATTTTTGAATTACCTCCAACAGTGAAAAGAAATGTACGAAAGATTGAGAAAATTCGTGTTAGAATTATTAAACTTACTTTTTCGGTCATATTTAATAATATATGTCTACAGGAAAGACTGCTACCAAAATATACTAATATATATATATATATATATATATATATATATATATATATATATATATATATATATATATATATATATATTTATATATATATATATATATATATATATATATATATATATATATATATATATATATATAATATATATGCGCTTGCCGTATTGAAAACAATGTTGTAGAATCTTATGGTAAAATTATCAAATTGTATGTATGTAGAAATTAATATAGCCAAACATGCTCATAATGCTACACATATACACATTTTAACATGCAGAGATTCACATACATACACCCGAAAACACACAAGCGCACAAGAACTACACCTGAAAAAACAAGCAAACATATAAACACCGAATATGCTAATTAGCTACAACTAATTTGATTCCGCCGCTCCAGGTTGGAGATAAGAAGCCCATTATATCTGGGCTTCTTGATTAAATACTGAGCGTTAATTCTTCCTTCATTTGGAGCCTCTTAAGAACTTAAGAACAGAGGATTGCCTCAATTCTTCGCTCTCCTCATACTGCCTCACATTCCTCGCATGGAGAGAGAGAGAGAGTTGGTGTGTTGTTTTAGATTCAGCCAATCTGAAAAAAGGTTCCAAGCAGCACGGGCTATGGTGAGCCCGTAGTGGACTCACATACAAACAGCCACATTCAAACAGACGGAAAGAAGGATCGGAAAAAAAGAGGAGATAAACTAAAGCCAGCAAAAAGAAGACCCACAAAAGCGATATCAAGTTAATCCCCCGTCATAAATGATATGGCAGCAACAGCAGCGAGATATGCATCTCAAACACCTGTAAGATTCGTATAGACTTCATCATACATATCAAGTAAATGTTCAGTCTTCCTGATCCTAGCACCGAAATTACCCAAATACAACGACAACAGGAAATTAGATATAGGCAAAGCCCCATATATATCACTCATCAACCCGTTCTCGCAAATTTAATAAGTCAATATTGACTTGTTAAATATGTGCATAGGTGACATACTTAACATAATAGATACCCTTAAAAAGATTCATAGAAAACACCGACCTTACCTAACCTTGTTAGTATCTTAAGATAAGCATCTTATTGCTTCGTAATTACAATTATTACCAAACCTATAATAGGTATAGGTTAAGTAATAATTGTAATTACGAAGCAATAAGATGCTTATCTTAAGATACTAACAAGGTTAGGTAAGGTCGGTGTTTTCTATGAATCTTTTTAGGGGTATCTATTATGTTTAGTATATCACCTATGCACGTAGTTAATAAGTCAACTCATCCAGTTGTTAACAGCTTAAAGTACATGCTACCATTCTCAAGGACTAAAACAATATCCAGCTGACATCTAAAGTAACACTGTATGAGTGAAGTATGATGTCACTCTTTCCCCACTCCTCCTTTCGGAAAATTTATTTTATTATTAAGAAGCACTGAAACACTCTATGTAAAACATCTAATATTTCCCAGTTGGCTCCATGAAAATAGCATGTAACCCCCCTTACTTTGGGAGTCTCCATTAATGCTAATATTTCTTAAAATATACTCGTACCGACTTATAGGTACAGATAGATAACAACACAGTGAGAGGCCACCGCTGGAAGCTACAGACAATAACCGTTGGTAAAGAAATACTATTTTCGCGCGCGAGTGTTTGAAACGTGACACAATAGGAAACAAAAGCAGGTCGGAAATCATTTCCTCTGACGGCCGCAGCTGAAAATATTGGGTCAAAGAGTTGAGGCTCGACCTTTAGACACAAATAGGTTAGTATACACACATATAAAGAGACGCAACATATTGAAAACACGAGATAGCCAATTAGGATCAAGTATAACGGTTGGAGTTTAAGGCTAATGCTGTGATATGACTTATATTGTATTATTAAATAAAGAGATAAAAAAAATTCTCTGATGCCAAGAATAAAATCAATGAACAGATTTCATAACTTTAAAACACGAGGATAACTAACACGTCTATTCTCAACATATGACCACATAATTTAATAGATGTTCTTGTTTCGTTTTATGCTTTATTCTGGTTCCTTCTTATAATTGCTTCGAATTCATTATTCCTACCCCTATTCTTTTTCTTCCGAGTCTTTAATTCTCTCTTTCTGAATTTATTTTCTCCTCTGATAAATGTTTGCATTTCTATGATTTCTGGAAAGCTAAGATCTTCCATCGTCGAGTGATTTCCTAATCTCGACTTTCTAGCTTATGCCAACTGTGCCACGTAATGGAGACGCTTAATTTGGTCAGTCAGGTTAAGCAAGTGACTGAGTGACCGCGAGGAGAGAGAGAGAGAGAGAGAGAGAGAGAGAGAGAGAGAGAGAGAGAGAGAGAGAGAGAGAGAGAGAGAGAGAGAGAGAGAGAGAGAGAGAGAGAGAGAAAGAGAGAGAGAGAGAGAGAGAGAGAGAGAGAGAGAGAGAGAGAGAGAGAGAGAGAGAGAGAGAGAGAGAGAGAGAGAGAGAGAGAGAGAGAGAGAGAGAGAGAGAGAGAGAGATATAGAGAGAACGCGCGCGCGCGCGCCTAGAGTCCTAGGCTCGCCGGCCATGATAAACCTCACAGCCATCGGGTCCCGACCTTCAGCGTGTCACACTATGCCATGTCTCTCATTTCCTCCGGCTCTCATCTTTTAACCTACGTCTACTACGGGCTCACCATAGCCCGTGCTACTTATGCTTTTGTTCCAAGTAGCTGAATCTAAAACAACGTCTTTTGACCACTGGTTGTCAGGCTACTTTAAAATTTTCTCTGTATTCTGCCCTCCTCTATAAGAACTCATTTTCTTTTCTGTTTCAGTTAATCTTTAAATCTGGTTTCTTTCTTTCCCTCTCCCCTAGAATCTTTTTTTGTCATTCACCCCTCCCGTTCCTCTCCTGCTTATGAAATATAAGTTATTTTCAATTTTCCTTCATAATTTCCATTACGAAATTTCCCCCACCCCACCGCTTTTTTTTTTTTTTTTGCTGCCCGAATGTATTAGGATCTTTCCTTTTAATCCAGCCCCACCTTCCGCTCAAACTATGCTTGTGCCTTAGAAATCTGAGCCAGGAGATTGATTGATTGATTAATTGATGGAGATTTAGCCACCACAAGAGGTGGCATAAGTAGCCCGTGAAGCCCGGAGATGTATTGATTGATTGATGAAGATTAAGCCACCACAAGAGGTGGCATAAGTAGCCCGTGAAGCCCGGAGATGTATTGATTGATTGATGAAGATTAAGCCACCACAAGAGGTGGCATGAGTAACACATAGAGCCGGGAGATGTTTCCCAAGGACCGACACCTTGTGTGTGTGGTGGGGGGCGGTGTGCGCCGGGAGGGGCGAGCCATGGCGCATGACCACGAGGGGGGCACCGCTCTCCAACCCTTCCCAGCTGGACTGCCTCCCTGGCGACAGTCCTCCTGGCGAGTGCATCGTGTCCGGCCATGTGCCGCTTCACCTCCTTCTACGCCATGTGTGTCGTGCACAGACTGCCTGCCCTCTCGCCCACTCTCACGTGAGTTCATCTCCCTCCCGTGTGTGTGTGTGTGATCACCAGACGGCACCAGTCACATTGTGGGGAAAGTATTGATCCTACTTGCGTCCTAGAGGCGACTGGGGGAGAGAGAGTGCCTCAGAGAGAGGAGAAAGAGAGTGAGAGAGAGAGGGGCACAGTGAAGTGGGGATGCTGTTCATGTATCACAGCCGCCGCGCCACTCCACCAACATTATTATGTGAACGTGTCAATAAGGTTGGTGGTATCTGAGGTGGTGGGACACGGCTGGGTGTCTTGGGAGTGTGTGTGTGGCTGCCGGAGACGAGGTGCACTTGTCCATTTGTGCAAGAGCGCTTGGTATCTGTATGTTACACATGTCCTAGAGCCAAGGTGTCTCACAACGTAGTCAGATGCTGTTGATAACATGGGCGTAGCCAGGCGTAGAGGTCGACGGGAAGTAACGGTTCCCATACGCTGAAATAGGGTGCACATTTCCCAGAGATTTATCGAGAGGATATGAGTAACGGCCATAAATGAGCTAGCTTTTTGACACTATTCCCTTTCATATAGTCTAGGGTAACTGCACAAATACAGATGTACCTAATGTATTAATACAAAAAAAGGGCCATAAATGTAGATGGATCTAAATGTGTTAATAAAACAAGACTGAGAGATGGGGACTTTTAGTATCACATGGCTATCTCTCCCTTGGCACAAAGTGTCCTCCTTCACATAGGCTAGGATACCTGCCAATATGACCATGTACCTAAATATGTTTAGAAACATGCCCACAGTATATTATGTTATGATATAAAATCCAGTTAGAGGAGCACACACTTAAGTGGGAGAATAATATAGGATGAGAAGCATCACAGTGGGAGAGTAATATAGGATGAGAAGCATGGAAGTAGGAGAGTATGAGGAGTGCATCAACAAGTGATTATTGGCCAACACTCTGGTTTCCTAAACTTAACATTCTATAACCAAGACACCTGCCTCTCTTGAGACTGATTCCCGCGAGTGAATGTTTATGAATTCACAAATAACATGAAATTAATTATGGAATATCATTGCCAGAGATAAGAGAACTTTGACCTAAGGAGATCCTCCTAGACAAGAGCGAGGCTGGCCACGTGGTCACCCAACTAGTTACTGGTTAGACCCAATACGCTTAACGATCTACATCCATACCATCCCCTGCCTGTCGCGATTAGGGACCTGCCGAGTCAGAATGATTTAAAATGTAATTACAATATAGTGTAATAACCCAAGAAACACATTTATTATTTAAGTAGCATAATGCCCTCGACTAATTAAATATAAAAATAATTTTCAATATAACAGTAATTCGAAAATAACATGCAGATCCGATATGATTTTATATTGACAATTAATGTGGAGTTCACTCACTGTTCTTATCATGTTTAAATTTAAAGCTGCGTATCGAATTGATTTCAACAACTCCAGTACTTTATATGGCATACTTATCAGTGACACCGATCTCTACTTCAGTTACACTTGTCTATCGCCTTTTTTGAGTATCAGGACTACGTTTGAGGGGGGTAGAAATAGCCTAAGCTACTCTATCCCTGTGAGATGTATTTCTTTCTTGTCTCAGTAAACATACTTGAACTTGAACTACGTTTGCCTTTTAGCAGAATTCTGAGAAATGACCTGTCTCAGGTGTTTTATTGAAAACATCAAAACATCAGTTAGCGAATGGCAAAGTACCTCTGAAGCCTCATTCAGCTGCCATAGTCATACTAAGCCTGGCTCTCTCTCTCTCTCGTGTGTGTGTGTGTGTGTGTGTGTGTGTGTGTGTGTGTGTGTGTGTGTGTGTGTGTGTGTGTGTGTGTGTGTGTGTGTGTGTGTGTGCGTGTGTGTGTGTGTGTAGAATATTAAATTTCAATTTCTTTCTTTATTATGCAACTCATACCCATCCCGTGGGCGGTGGTGGAAAGGGTTACAGAGATGTTCAGGTTCGGTTCAGGAACTGAACTATATAGTTCATTTAGCTAAGCAAGTGACAATCTTTTCAAGCTAGTTACACAATTGTTAATGTTATATATACATGTACATATATAAATATATACAATCATTTGCACATATACATATCGATAATCTTTTATGTCACAAGTGATTCAACAAGAAGCTCACAACAGTCACTATACAAGGCACTTATTAACATCTATGGCGAGTCACGCACTTACTAGTCTTGCTCCACAGCCACCCAACTGGGCGGCAGCTTGAACAAAAGGTGACCAAGGTGCATGAGAATCGGGGTAAGGGGTAGTTTTTTTTTTACAATTCTTACATTCTTGTACAGTCACTAACTAGCACGCACAGCGTTTCGGACAAGTCCTTCATCCTAATTTTCCCCGGAGTACGACCCGCCAAATCGTTTAACAACTGTTCCCATTCACTGCTGGGGTGAACAAATGCTACAGTTGAGGATTGGCGCCCATTCAATCCTCCCTGGCCAGGATACGAACCCAGGCCAAAGCGCTCGTGAAGCATCTGGCGAGTGTTTTACCACTGCGCCACAGGGACTGCTAACAGACGACAGAAGCTGCTACTAAACTAACTTATCTCTGCCCTTCTCATCAAGAAAGAGTCTGTTCAGCACTCACTCTTAAACTGACGAGGCCAGAACAATGGGAGAGGGTAAACACAAGAGGCTTTGGAGAGACTTACTAGCAAAATCTCATGAACACTGTCTAAGAAATCCTTGTTTACTCAACTTCCAGCATCACCACAATCCCTCCCTCTCCTCCGCCTCCTTTTCCTCGTATCCTCTTCCCCTCCTCTTTTCCTACATCTATCAGTCATCTGTCGTTTCTCTTCCCCCATTCCTACAGCCTAGCCAACGTATATAACAAATACCACGCTGTTATTGGAAAATAAAAATAATATATTTCTGAGAAATAAATAAAAAAAAAATATTGTTTCAGAGACTAATGATTTTTATTTGAGGACCTAACGCGGAAACTAAAGTTGGCTAGTTTCTATGAACACTCAGCACAGGAATTTGTGTTATATATTAATAATATATCGTTTAACAACCAGGTACCCGTTCACCGCTGTGTGAACAGAGGCATACATTTAAAGATTGGCGCCTAGTCAATCCTCCCCGGCCAGGATACGAACCCAGACCAAATCGCTCAGGCTCAACCAAATAGTTCAAGTTCAAGTATGTTTATTGAGACAAGAAAGAAATACATCTCAAAGGAATAGCGTAGCTTAGGCTATTTCTACCTCCCCCCCCCCCTCTCTACCAAATAAAAGTAGGCAAATACTGCACGTTTGTAAACACGAAGCCTATATTATTGTATATCTAAGTGATCCCGCATCGGAATCATTTAGGCAGAGATAAGACAGAGACAGTCTGTTCTCACCACGGCAACTCGACGCCACCACTTTAATCTTGTGACGGAAATTAAAGCATTCCTCTACCAACACTATCAACTCTAAACATTGCTCTTACTATCTCGGCTACAAGGGAAGGTCAGTTTCCTCAAGGAGCATTTTGCTTTTCTCACTTTCTCAGTGGTTAATGTTCAAATTTCATTAGTGATTACTTTTTTTTTCTTTACTTTGGGTTGGTCCTGAGGATCAATTGTCCCCGGGGCCCGGTCTTTGACTAGGCGTCCTGCTTGGTAGTCAGGTTAACCAGACTGTTCCTAAGACACAGTTGCTTGCAATGTGGCTTTTTGGTTAATTTTTTAATGACTTTTGATTAAATATTTTCAATGGTTATTGTGTAAAATTGATCAGTGTTTAGTGGTTAAAATTTATCAGTGATTATTCTTTAAAATTTGTCAGTAGCTATTGTTTAAAAAATCTCAGTGGCTGTTGTTTAAAAATCTCAGTGGCTCAAAATTCCCCTCACATCGTTCAGTTTACTTGATTTAAAAGTGATATTCTACTAACATTTTTAAGACGACGTGACCTTGTTATTATTATTGCTTAAGATCACTCGCAACCTTCAACGACCCTGAAGGAGACAAGCCAGGCATTTTACCAACCTCTTACGCACAAACAAGAATTAGGACTGAATCTTCATCAAGTAGAATTACTGTATGTATGTGTTTCAAAGTATAATTTTATTTCCAGATAGGCTACAGGAGAGCGCGGGCGGGTTGTGAGAGATCAGAGGCAGGCCTATACTAGGCTACAGTAGGCTAAGAACGCTATAATGAGACAACCTCCATTATAATGCAGACCGGGTCCACACTCGACGCCTATAACATAAGATAAAGTTCGAATAATAATCAATGACCGTGAGCATTAAATAAGCTGTTATCAGTGGGGTAACTTGGTGACGTCAAACCATATTGCCCCACAGTAACTAAAAGTCTCTGTGGATGATACAAGTTAGTCGGATGAGTGTTGAGTGAAGTTAAAGCTGGGATTGGCAAGCTTACCACCACCCAGCAGCCTACGAACGCAGTCAGTGTTGAGGCGGGCTCTCAGCTGGCTACAGTTTGGTCATGCCACCTGCATGGCTGATGTTCTTTCGTCCTCTGCTCACCGCTGCCAAGGAACCCTACTTTCTATAATTAAGTAAGTTTATTACCATTCCTTTCTTCCCTACTTTGTGTAATTAAGTTTATTATTATTCCTTTCTTCCCTTTTTTGTTTAATTAAGTAAGTTATTACCATTTCTTTCCTCTGGTGGAAGTTTTGACGTCCATCTCGGTGTACAAAAATCTTTACATTATTTGTTATCGTTGTGTATTTAGTGTATAAAACGTCTCTAATTTCTTGGGCATTCGTACATATGTTTTGTGTGTGCGTTGTATACAGGATGTATCCTCCCCGGGTATATGTATATACAGGATGCATCCTCCCCGGGTGTACGTATATACAGGATGTATCCTCCCCGGGTGTACATGTTTACAGGATGCATCCTCCCCGGGTGTACATATATACAAGATGTATCCTCCCCGGGTGTACATATATACAGGATGTATCCTTCCCGCATAATTACAACCGTCAATGTCAATCATTACAGCAGGAGATAAGCTGTCAAGTAAGGCCGTTAACAACCACCATATTTCAAGATGTCATGATACCATCAGATATCATGATATATCAAGGCTGGCGGAAGAGGCAGGTAGAAGGAACTTAGCGTGATTGCACCAGTGTACACTTGTAGAGACCAGTAAATAATGGACTCCATCCTAGCGTACCCAACATGTTTCTTATAAAATGACCATATCGGAATTATGGGAGCATAGCCCACTGGCGAGCAAGCAAAGTTCAGCATTCAGTACAGTAGTGAATCTGAGTGTGTAGCTGATTTCAAATACATTTTGATGAGATTACAGGACAATTAAATATCATTTGTTCGTCTACATTTTGAATATTATGAAATTATGGAGAGGTGAGGCGTAGGAGAGCGTTGCCACCTTCAGCTTCCCGTATTATTTGTCACATTCAAGATACGCCCCTAGATCCCAAGTGATGTACTTAATATAGGGCTGCAGGGTTATATTTAGAAGTATTGCGTATTAGCATGAACCCTGAGAACCACACCCTTGCTGTCCTCTGCAGTACTGAGTGGCTGCACTGGGGGGCTGGGGAGTGGCTGGCGCGGGGTGAAAGACCCGGCAAGACTGTCAGTGAACGCACTTTGATATGAGAGAAAAAGCAGTGTTAGCTACGCGATGTACCACTAACACTACCTAGACCCGTGCCAGTGCTGCGCCCAGACTCGCGTCCCGCCACCACCTAGCGGGAGATGGCGCGCCCCAGATAACCTTACTGTTTGTTATTTAGATTCAGCTACTCGGGACAAAACGTTCCAAGTAGCACGGGCTATGTTGAACCCGTTGTACTCACCTGGCACAGGAGACGTGCCAGGTCTGTCACGTTACTTCACGTCACACCCACGGGTATATATATAGTACCCAGCTGTGAACATGAGCGCAATGTTCATGTCTACTGCTTTTACGAGCTACTCATGCCCGTGCCACCTCTTGGGTGGCCTAATCTTCATCAATCAATCAATGAGCGCAAGTACATATCCTGTAATCCTGTACAATCATCTGTACTCGCAATCCTGTACAGAGTGAGGTCTGGTAACCAGAGGCCAGATTCACGAAGCAGTCACGCAAGTACTTACAAACGTGTACATCTTTCACCAATGTTTGACGGCTTCGGTTACATGTATTAAACAGTTTACAAGCATGAAAACTTCCCAATCAACTGTTGTTATTATTATAAACAGTCTCCTGGTGCTTCGGAGTTCATTAACTGTTTAATAATTGTAAACAGAGCCGCCAAAGATTGAGAAAAGATGTACAGGTTCGTAAGTACTTGCGAAATGGCTTCGTGAATCTGGCCCCAATACTGTGTTGCAACTGGTCGTTCTCCCTGCACTCCGGTCCTACACCAACCCTAATGTTAAATCACCGTTTACAAATTTGATAAATAATTGCTATTGACACTAGACTTCCGACACACCTCTCTCTCACAGCTATCTTGAACCATCGCCTCCCCCCCCCCTAGCTATCTTCCTTCCTTCACTTGGCACATTCCAGTGGTGTCACCCACTGACACATCTACGCTGGTGTCATCTACTCTCTCTCACACACACACATAGGGGTCTGGTAGCTGAGTGAACAACGCGCAGAACTCTTAATTCCCGGACCAGGCAGAAACAAATGGGCAAAGTTTCATCCTGAATGCCCCTGTTACCTAGCAGTAAATAGGTACCTGGGAGTTAGACAGCTGTTACGGAGCTGCTTCCTGTGTGTGTGTGGGAGGGGGGGGGGGAATTAGTTAGTACTTGGTAACAGTTGATTGACAGTAGAGAGTCGGGCCGAAAGAGCAAAGTTCAAACCCCCGCAAGCACAACTAGGTGAATACACACACACACACATATTCAGACTATTACAGAAGAGGGGTTACAATATGATTACATGGACGGTGCAAACTTAATTGACCAGACCACACTCTAGAAGGTGAAGGGACGACGACGTTTCGGTCCGTCCTGGACCATTCGCAAGTCGATCCCATCGACTTGAGAATGGTCCAGGACGAACCGAAACGTCGTCGTCCCTTCACCTTCTAGTGTGTGGTTTGGTCAACTTACTTTAGCCACGTTATTGTGACTCATCGCCTGCAAACTTAACTGTTACAGGCCGTCGAGTTCCTCAAGCTCCGCCAGAGGAAGCAGTGACGTCGTACTCCCATACTGATGGGCATGTTACACAAACTAGTAAACATTTGAAGTCTTATATACACTGTCTTCCCATTGTTTGGCTTTGTTGTATAATGTATTTCGTAAGTGTTCCTTTCCCAAGTGTTGTGAGAACGGAGGCAGTAATGTATAGTCATAACTCACAATAGATCCTCCCCCTCCATCTCTCTCTCTCTCTCTCTCTCTCTCTCTCTCTCTCTCTCTCTCTCTCTCTGAGTTCCTACACATTCCCGCAACCCTGCAGCCTCTGCCAAGAATATTTATCTGGCGGTGAAATATGTTGATCTAGAGACTTCTACTCCTTTTAACAACCCGACTTTTGTCTTGTTATTTTGTTTAAAAGAGTTTTCACTGCTGACTGCTGCGGATTTGACTCATGCCGAAAACTTAAAGAAAAAAACAAATTCAGATAAAGCCTCGTGAAATATACGCAAATAGTTGTTGTTGTTGTTTTAGATTTAGATAGAACGAACTGTCCATGTAGCACGGGCTATGGTGAGCCCGTAACTCGGGTTATCGCAAATAGCCATATGCGTTTTTTTTTATAGGGAGGTGTGTTTATAAATAGAGATGAGGTGTGGTGGGGGGAAATGTGTGATATTCGTGGTGAGTCTTGATGAAGGTAGCAGGTGACAGGCAGATGCTGGGTTCTGTAATGTATGGCTGCGCTGGGCTCTGTATAGCTGCGCTGGGCTCTGTATAGCTGCGCTAGGCTCTGTATAGCTGCGCTAGGCTTTGTATAGCTGCGCTAGGCTCTGTATAGCTGCGCTAGGCTTTGTATAGCTGCGCTAGGCTCTGTATAGCTGCGCTAGGCTCTGTATAGCTTTTCCACTGTTTAAAAAAATATATTATCTTTAAAATAAAAAGAAAGAGCCCTCCGCCTAACACAACTATTTTTCTTTATCTACGTAAAGCAAGAGAAAAAAGTGCAGAAGGAACGACAAAAGGTGCATAAGGAACGACAAAAGGTGTAGAGGAAACGACACAAAATATATAATGGTTACCAAGATCGTGGCGGAGTCACAATAGCACGATTAAACAAGTGTTGCCAGATAACAATTAAAAAAAAGGTAACAACATTGGAATTCGAACAAAAAAAGGCATTACTTAGCGGAGCCTCCAAGGGCGTAGCTCTCACTGCGGGAGTGGACGTGACCCGTCTCTGTGTCTTGCTATGATAATGCGATCAATATGTCAACCTTGCGTTTTGTCCTGCGTCCGCTCTCTCACACATAAGGCAAATTTCACAGGAAAACGGTATCTCGGCAACCCCAAAGTCCATTCCATCCAGTGGTCGACCCCCCGAAAGACGCATTCCTGAATTTTAACATTCTGTTCATTCAAAACAGAACTTTTCTGAAATATAAATTAATATTATTATATATTAGCATATTGGATATATTTAGGCACTGGTTAGGTTAGGTGTTTAGGTTCTGTAGGCGATTATTTGTGTTTCTAGTACGTGGGTGAAACATTTACAGCGTTGTGGTTCGAACAAAAGTCGTCAGTGAAGCACTTGTTCCGGAAATTTTCGGACGTCATCAGTTGTGAGTCGTGTGTAACCCGCTTTTCATTCATAAACAGGGGGTTTGGCGGGTGCATGGAATGGACTTTGGATTTTTTATTTAGAGGACGGGCTGTTTTATACAACCCGTCCTCGACTCAAGTCCATTACATTCATCGGTCAACCCCACAGACGCATTCATATATTTTAACATGCTGTTCATTCAAAACGGGAATTTTCTCAAGTATATATTAATATTATAATATATTAGCATATTGTGTATAAATAGGCATAGGTTAGGTTAGGTTAGGTGTTTAGGTTCTGTTTGTGATTATTTGTATTTGTAGTACGTGGGTGAAGCATTTATAGCGTTGTGATTCGAACAAAATTCGTCAGTGAAGCACTTGTTCCGGATATGTTCGAATGTCAGCAGTTGTGAGTCGTGTGTAAACCGCTTTTCATTCATAAACAGGGGGTTTGGTGGGTGCATGGAATCACATTTGGATCTTTATTTGGAGGACGGGCTGCACAACTGATGACGTCCGAACACTTCCCGAACAAGTGCTTCGCTCACGTCCTCTGTTCGACCCACAATTCTATAAATGCTTCACCCACGTACTTCAAATAGAAAATAATCGCCAACAGAACCTAAACACCTAACCTAACCTACGCCTAATTATACATATAATTTTTATGTATAACAATATTAATTTATATATAACAAACTCATTTTTAATACACAGTATGTTAAAATTGATGAATGCGTATGGGGAGGACGGCCGGTGCTTTAACCAGCCTAGTGTGATGACGGGTTGCAACCATGATAACTGCAACGAGGCTCTGAAGACCTTTACAGTTGTTAAAGTTATATAAGGCAATTGACTTATGCGACTCATAGTAAATCATCGGGAAATAATTGTTGCACATAAGCGGGGATGATTACCGAGCTCTGAGGTTTCACTAATTAGGGGTCAAGCTTAACACAGGTAGCAATTGAAAGGAGTTGAGGCCAGGTTCACGAAGCAGTTACGCAAGCACTTACGAACGTGTACATCTTTCCTCAATCTTTGACGGCTTTGGTTACATTTATTAAACAGTTTACAAGCATGAAAACTTGCCAATAAACTGTTGTTATTGTCATAAACAGCCTCCTGGCGCTCATTAACTGTTTATTTATAGTAAACAAAGCCGCGAAATATTGCGAAAAGATGGACAGGTTCGTAAGTACTTGCGTAACTGCTTCGTGAATCTGGCTCCTGGTCATCTCTTCCAATCATTAACAATCTCATGAAACTAAACTAAAACTTGTTTTGATTAATTGTATAAAACATATTTCATTAATGAAAAAAAAATAATAATATAATCCAAAACTCATAGAACGAACACAGTAAAATGTAACTTATTTATAGCACTGAAAAAAACATGAGCGCAGTGTTGTTAAAGATGCTATCAACGTGACGCTGATAACAGCCATCCGGCACTGACAGTAAAACAAAAAAGATTGCAGTTTCCGTCACGAATTACGGTGTCCGTTAGAGAGCACAGGGTCGGTGTTCGCTATAGCAGCTGACAGACATGATAACCTCTGACATAACCAGTGTGGGCCAGCGAGAACCCACATGTCAACCCCTGATATAACCAGTGTGGGCCAGCGAGAACCCACATGGCAACCCTGGTATAACCAGTGTGGGCCAGCGAGAACCCACATGGCAACCCTGGTATAACCAGTGTGGGCCAGCGAGAACCCACATGGCAACCCTGGTATAACCAGTGTGGGCCAGCGAGAACCCACATGGCAACCCTGGTATAACCAGTGTGGGCCAGCGAGAACCCACATGACAACCTCACATGACATAATCAACAGCCCACATAAGGTAAGTTGGGTGAGGGGGGTTGCATAATAAGAGCAGCGAGAAGCGTCAGGCGCGGTGTTTACGGGCTCGCCATAGCCCGTGCTACATGGACATTTCGTTCTGAGTTTACTAAAACATCAACAATAAGTCAGGCGCGCTAGGCTGGCCGATGCCTCTGACACCTTAAACCTGAGGGGCAAGCAGAACACGTCAAAAGGAGATGCAAATTTACGAACAAGAAATGTGCAATAGGAAAAACAAATGATGGTGATTGGTGCTGCAAATGGTGATGAAGATGAGCCGAATGATGGTGAGTGGTGAACATATTGGAGATGACTTGAGAGCGACGATGACTACGACGTTAATGTACTTAGATATATATATATATATATATATATATATATATATATATATATATATATATATATATATATATTAGCATATTGTGTATAAATAGGCATAGGTTAGGTTAGGTTAGGTGTTTAGGTTCTGTTTGTGATTATTTGTATTTGTAGTACGTGGGTGAAGCATTTATAGCGTTGTGATTCGAACAAAATTCGTCAGTGAAGCACTTGTTCCGGATATGTTCGAATGTCAGCAGTTGTGAGTCGTGTGTAAACCGCTTTTCATTCATAAACAGGGGGTTTGGTGGGTGCATGGAATCACATTTGGATCTTTATTTGGAGGACGGGCTGCACAACTGATGACGTCCGAACACTTCCCGAACAAGTGCTTCGCTCACGTCCTCTGTTCGACCCACAATTCTATAAATGCTTCACCCACGTACTTCAAATAGAAAATAATCGCCAACAGAACCTAAACACCTAACCTAACCTACGCCTAATTATACATATAATTTTTATGTATAACAATATTAATTTATATATAACAAACTCATTTTTAATACACAGTATGTTAAAATTGATGAATGCGTATGGGGAGGACGGCCGGTGCTTTAACCAGCCTAGTGTGATGACGGGTTGCAACCATGATAACTGCAACGAGGCTCTGAAGACCTTTACAGTTGTTAAAGTTATATAAGGCAATTGACTTATGCGACTCATAGTAAATCATCGGGAAATAATTGTTGCACATAAGCGGGGATGATTACCGAGCTCTGAGGTTTCACTAATTAGGGGTCAAGCTTAACACAGGTAGCAATTGAAAGGAGTTGAGGCCAGGTTCACGAAGCAGTTACGCAAGCACTTACGAACGTGTACATCTTTCCTCAATCTTTGACGGCTTTGGTTACATTTATTAAACAGTTTACAAGCATGAAAACTTGCCAATAAACTGTTGTTATTGTCATAAACAGCCTCCTGGCGCTCATTAACTGTTTATTTATAGTAAACAAAGCCGCGAAATATTGCGAAAAGATGGACAGGTTCGTAAGTACTTGCGTAACTGCTTCGTGAATCTGGCTCCTGGTCATCTCTTCCAATCATTAACAATCTCATGAAACTAAACTAAAACTTGTTTTGATTAATTGTATAAAACATATTTCATTAATGAAAAAAAAATAATAATATAATCCAAAACTCATAGAACGAACACAGTAAAATGTAACTTATTTATAGCACTGAAAAAAACATGAGCGCAGTGTTGTTAAAGATGCTATCAACGTGACGCTGATAACAGCCATCCGGCACTGACAGTAAAACAAAAAAGATTGCAGTTTCCGTCACGAATTACGGTGTCCGTTAGAGAGCACAGGGTCGGTGTTCGCTATAGCAGCTGACAGACATGATAACCTCTGACATAACCAGTGTGGGCCAGCGAGAACCCACATGTCAACCCCTGATATAACCAGTGTGGGCCAGCGAGAACCCACATGGCAACCCTGGTATAACCAGTGTGGGCCAGCGAGAACCCACATGGCAACCCTGGTATAACCAGTGTGGGCCAGCGAGAACCCACATGGCAACCCTGGTATAACCAGTGTGGGCCAGCGAGAACCCACATGGCAACCCTGGTATAACCAGTGTGGGCCAGCGAGAACCCACATGACAACCTCACATGACATAATCAACAGCCCACATAAGGTAAGTTGGGTGAGGGGGGTTGCATAATAAGAGCAGCGAGAAGCGTCAGGCGCGGTGTTTACGGGCTCGCCATAGCCCGTGCTACATGGACATTTCGTTCTGAGTTTACTAAAACATCAACAATAAGTCAGGCGCGCTAGGCTGGCCGATGCCTCTGACACCTTAAACCTGAGGGGCAAGCAGAACACGTCAAAAGGAGATGCAAATTTACGAACAAGAAATGTGCAATAGGAAAAACAAATGATGGTGATTGGTGCTGCAAATGGTGATGAAGATGAGCCGAATGATGGTGAGTGGTGAACATATTGGAGATGACTTGAGAGCGACGATGACTACGACGTTAATGTACTTAGATATATATATATATATATATATATATATATATATATATATATATATATATATATATATATATATATATATATATATATATGTGTGTGTGTGTATATCACGAAAATAAACACGTGATTAAGAATGTGACAATGTCAGACACACACACACATATATATGTGTGTGTGTGTGTGTGGATCCACATATACACACACACACATCCACCAAGGACCAATGTATACACAAACACACACATGCATCAGGGACCCATGTATACACAGACGCATCAAGGACCTATGTATACACAAACGCACCAAGGACCCATGTATACACAGACGCATCAAGGACCCATGTATACACAAACGCATCAAGGACCCATGTATACACAAACGCACCAAGGACCCATGTATACACAGACGCATCAAGGACCCATGTATACACAAACGCATCAAGGACCCATGTATACACAAACGCACCAAGGACCCATGTATACACAGACGCATCAAGGACCCATGTATACACAAACGCATCAAGGACCCATGTATACACAAACGCACCAAGGACCCATGTATACACAGACGCATCAAGGACCCATGTATACACAAACGCACCAAGGACCCATGTATACACAGACGCATCAAGGACCCATGTATACACAAACGCACACATCAGCTACGTACTTAACACTTGTCCCCTCACAAGTGTATGTGCACTTTTAAATTACACGTCAGTGATCAATTATTTCCCAACCTGCCTCTTAAAGTTCCTGAGAAACTTGTTCCAAATTTACCTCCTTTTTGTTACACCCCCCCCCCCCAAGAAGCAGCCAGTAGCAGCTGTCTAACTCCCAGGTACCTATTTACCGCTAGGTGAACAGGAGCATCAGGGGGGGTGCAAGAAACTCTGTTCATTGGTGTCCGCCTCCGCCGGGGATCGAACCCGGAAACCCTAGGACTACGAATCCAGAACGCTGTCCACTCAGCCCCTACTCTCTGCACACAGAGATCACACTAACGTGATGCATCAAATGAACAAATCCACAAGGGCCGTGACGAGGATTCGAACCTTCGATTCGACGCAGGTTTGAATCCTCGTCACGGCCCTTGTGGATTTGTTCCTACTCTCTACTTATTATTCAACCATTGGCCAACGGCCATACCACGTTGAGAACACCGCTTCTCGTCCGATCAGCGAAGTTAAGCAACGTTGGGTTTGGTTAGTACTTGGATGGGTGACCGCCTGGGAACACCAAATCCCGTTGGCAATAATGTTTTTTGGAGGCCTGGGGCCAGATTCACGAAGCAATAACGCAAGCACTTACGAACCTGTACATCTTTTCTCAATCTTTGGCGGCTTTGTTTACAATTATTAAACAGTTAATGATCTCCGAAGCACCAGGAGGCTGTTTATAACAATAACAACAGTCGAATGGGAAGTTTTCATGCTTGCAAACTGTTTAATAAATGTAACCAAAGCCGTCAAAGATTGAGGAAAGATGTACACGTTCGTAAGTGCTTGCGTAAGTACTTTCGTGAATCTGGCCCCTGGTCGACGACCGGGCCGCGGGGACGCTAAGCCCCGGAAGCACCTCGAGGTATTGTTTTTCAGCTACACGTCATCACTGTACAAGTCACGTACTGTACACAAGTAAGAATACTAATGACCGCACAGTCCTCGCAGCTGTAACACAGTGCACATGTACACCTACTGTGCACGTGCCGTACATGTACACACACCTGACTATCCCACACCTTTAGTCCTTCACCGCTCACATCTGTCATATAAACAAAGACCTTTCAGTTATTCACATGTGTGTGGCATAATAAACACCTTACAACATCCTGGGATTAATATTCCTTCCTGTTACAGGATACTCTGCGACTGCTTGTGTATATATATATATATATATATATATATATATATATATATATATATATATATATATATATATATATATATATATATATATATATATATATATATATATATATATATAAATATATAAGCGTCTGGGATCCTCTCTGACGTAAGTTCGAACCCTCGTCACGGCCATTGTGGATTTATTTATTATAAAGCTGTGATGCACAATATTTCGTACAGTTCCTCCGTGCCCTTCCCTTCCCTTCCGCTCGTCCCTGCGGCCGAGCGGACACAGCTCGGGAATCATAGTCCGTATCCATAAGAACGATGCCCTCGTGACACACGTCTTTGTCACGAATCGGCGTCTGGGAACCTCTCAGACGTAGGTTCGAATCCTCATCACGGCCCTTGTGGCTGTATTTTGATGTCCCTCACTCCTTGCTGCACACCTGAACCACGCTGTACACACCTGTACCTCACTGCACACACATTTAAAGGACATTTTGTGCCTCTTAAAATATATTTGATCAGAATATGCATGCATAAGTAGGCTGTATTCTTCCGAGCGAAGTTATAGTTCCCTATAATGCTGTATGTATAATTTCTGAGCTCACGTAAGGGCTATCTTAGGGCCGTTGTATACTTGTTAGTGTAAACACCCAGGAGACCAGACCATCACTATCCTCTGCCTTCCCCTACACTGCTCTGACTCTCCTCCTCTTCCCCTACACTGCTCTAACTGCCCATCCTCTTCCCTTACACTGCTCTGACTCTCCTCCTCTTCCCCTACACTGCTCTGACTGCCCATCCTCTTCCCCTACACTGCTCTAACTGCCCCCTCCTCTTCCCCTACACTGCTCTAACTGCCCCCTCCTCTTCCCCTACACTGCTCTTACTCCCCCTCCTCTTCCCCTACACTGCTCTAAGTGCCTCTTCACCTCTCCCCTATTCGCTTCAGTGTTCTCCATACCTTGAGTGGCGTCATCTTGGCCCGCTGCCACCTCCGCACCCAGTCTCTGGCACGGTACAAGGGTCCTTTTGAGTAGTACATCGCATTTTATCGTAAAAATCCTCCCAACGTTAAAATATGACGTGCTATAAATCATAGCGGCTCGCTAAAATGTCCTAAATGTCGCTAAATGTCCTAAAATGTCGCTAAATCATAGCGGGTCGCTAATGATGTCCCGTTTTCCAACGGGACATCACGTTAGCGGGACATCATTTGGGGTACCACCGTGGCTGAGTCGGTTAAGGCAGGCGTTTAGGAATCACCACCAGGTCGGGAAGTTCAAGTCCCTCCTTTGCCTCAACATGATTTCCTATTAATATATCACGCCATTTTGGGATTTCATTGCGGTTCCGTTTTCTATTCCTGGGTCTTCGGTTAGGTTAGGTTCGGGCAATTTAGTACATCAGTTTAGTGACGTTGGAGAGGACGGGTTGGTTAAGGAGATATAATTCTTTCTCAGCACCGACTTGCGTCACGTTGTACAATGCTTACAATGCTTCACATTACCTACATTTGAGCTACAAATGATTATATATATATATATATATATATATATATATATATATATATATATATATATATATATATATATATATATATAAATTGATAACGTATTGATAAGTAGATTGCAACTTAATGATCTTCCGCTTCTGAACCTAGGTTCTTATGGTACTTGGAGCTTCATAACTTGTGGGAGCCAGAGAATGCCGCCATAATGTGCCAACTGAGTCTTATAAGTTTGGTGCAGCTGTGCAACGCGGGGTCATTGTCAAGTGTGCCGGGTAGTGTTATATCAGAGGCTGTTGTTGATGTGGTTTTAGATTCAGCTGCTCTGAAGAAAAAGTTCCAAGTAGCACGGGCTATGGTGAGCCCGTAGTGGGCTTACCTGGCACAGGAGCGGGGCAAGTAGCACGGGCCATGGTGAGCCCGTAGTGGGCTTACCTGGCACAGGAGCGGGGCAAGTAGCACGGACTATGATGAGCCCGTAGTGGGCTTACCTGGCACAGGAGCGGGGCAAGTAGCACGGACTATGATGAGCCCGTAGTGGACTTACCTGGCAGTGGAGCGGGGCAAGTAGCACGGGCTATGGTGAGCCCGTAGTGGACTTACCTGGCACTGGAGCGGTGCCCTGGTGGATCAGAGGCGTTGCGAGTGCCTCTTGTGCCATTGAGAGCCACTCGAGGCACTCAAGTCACCATGACTGCTAACATGCTCCACACTTTGCACAACTTACGGGCTATTCACGCCCGTGCCTCCTCTTGGGTGGCTTAATCTTAATCAATCAATCAGCTCAACACTTTCTCCTCCTTAGTGCGTCATTCTACTTTTTTTATGTTTTTCTTAAAAGAAGAATTATGGTCCATTTGTTATAGTTAAGCAGCAACCGACAACATTACAATATTATAACGAAGCTTATTGATAATATTCTGTTCGCAGAGTTTCTGGAGAATGTAACTATAAAAGTTAAAGAAGTTTTTCTTCTTTTTCTAAATCAACAATTGTATTAATATGCAACACGGAGGTTAAAGTAATTACGTAGACGGAACTAATTAGCAGTTTCTCTGGATCTGAAGTTACAGTGGTGATTCGTTGTGCAAGTTAACCCTTATGCAGGCGAGGAGTCACAATAACGTGGCTAAAGTATGTTGACCAGACCACACACTAGAAGGTGAAGGGACGACGACGTTTCGCTCCGTCCTGGACCATTCTCAAGTCGATTGTGAATAGTTCACAATCATTCACAATCGACTTGAGAATGGTTCAAGACGGACCGAAACGTCGTCGTCCCTTCACCTTCTAGTGTGTGGTCTGGTTAACCCCTTAAGTTTGATTACCTTCCACACAACGAGCGAGAAGCAACCCGTCCTCGACTCAAGTCTATTCCATCCAGCAGTCGACCCCACAAACGCATTTAGAAATTTTTACATGCTGTTCATTCAAAACGGGAATTTTCTCAAATATAAATTAATATTATAATATATTAGCATATTGTGCATATATAGGCATAGGTTAGGTTAGGGATTAAGGTTCTGTTGGCGATTATTTGTGTTTGTAGTACGTGGGTGAAGCATTTATAGCGTTGTGGTTCGAACATAATTTGTTAGTGACGCACTTGTTCCGGAAGTGTTCGAACGTGAACAGTTGTGAGTCGTGTGTAAACTTTTTTTTTCATAAACAGTGGGTTTGGCGGGTGCATGGAATGGACTTTGGCCTTTGCTTGGAGGACGGGCTGCCGTCTAAAGTTTCGCCCCGGAGACTTGGCTGGTTCCGGAGACTGTCTTCAAGTCTCGTTCATACCTGTGAGAGTAACTTATGATTGACCCATAACCACTCTACAGGCTGGTGGCGCCCCGGGTGACTGAACTATGAACGGAACCCTGAGTGAGCTGTAGAGGCAAGTGGCGCTCCAGCCACCCAGCCTGTGGTGCGGGAGGGCTGTAGTGGTTGGCACGGGTGATGCTGGCCAAGATGAAGAAGGGACCCTGCTGGGGTATTGCCCTCGCTCTTGCCTTCTGCTTCCTCTACGTCGTCACGGAAACCTGGCCACGTAAGTACGCTATGCGTTTCTTCACATATGATGATAATAGTTAAAGAATTCAATCCCCCGACCGTCTAAGTGGTTGGGCACCATTCCAGTCCCCCCCGGTCCCATCCTAAAATCCATATTTTCCCTTTTTCCCTTAACCTTTTCCCCTTAGATCTAAGCAGTCTAGATCTAAGATGGTATAGTTAGTATATAGTAGTTTTATAGCCACAATGAAGCTTTCATTCTTTGTAATTTGGATGACTATAAAAGTTGTATTTAGACTGTGCGCTGAGCCAGATAAATATACCGTGAGTGACATGGCCGCTGGGGCCATTTGGTGCCCCGTCCTGACTGTCGGAGCTGTCAGCGGTACTGGCGATTGCCTCCTGACTTTTGCTTGACATTTCATTTGCGTTGTCGTCATTACAATGTTGTCATTACTGCACCCTATAATGTTGGTGCCGGGGGGGGGGGGTTAGAACTAACCTCTACACTGTTATAGAATTGTAGCACCATACTGAAGAGCGAAGCGTCACGAAGAACTAACGGTTTCGCCTTTTGCTTCGCTCGCAATATATCCCCCGTACCCCTTATGGATTTATGTTACAATTTGTATGTTCGAGGCAATGTACCTCGCTTAATGTCTCGTGCCTGTCTTGACGTACTTTTGCGAGCTGTAATGTTTGTGTGTGTACAGTGTCTGGTGGGGGCGGGGAGGGGACGGCCTCCCCCCTGACGGAGCAGCAGCAGCAGCAGCAGCAGCCGACGCCGCTGGACCTCCTGGATGCCAACGAAGGTGCTCTACCTCTCAACTACCCGCACCCAACTGAGACGCTGTGAGTACTCTCACCCGGGATACTTGTTTCTAATAGTCACAGCACCGCTCCTGTGCCAGGTTAGTTACGGGCTCACCATAGCCCGTGCTGCTTGCAACTTGTTCAGAGTAGCTGAATCTATAACAACAAATTCTAATAGTCCCCACACACACACACACACACACATACATATTCGCTTGGTCTTTCAGGTGTTGATGCTTGCCAACCTCACCTCGTTTCGCCAAAAAAAAAAAGTTTCCCCTCCTTCAGTTCCTGAGGCCAGATTCACGAAGCAGATACGCAAGCACTTACGAACGTGTACATCTTTCCTCAATCTTTGACGGCTTTGGTTACATTTATTAAACAGTTTACTAGCATGAAAACTTCCCAATCTACTGTTATTGTTATAAACAGCCTCCTGGTGCTTCTGAGCTCATTAATCGTTTAATAATTGTAAACAAAACCGCCAAAAATTTAAAAAAAAGGTCTACAGGTTCGTAAGTGCTTGCGTAACTGCTTCGTGAATCTGGCCCCCTGTTCACCTTTCTACTTGTTCGTCCCACCTGCAACTACTGCTTTAGATCGCTCACTTTGGTAATGATGCTTGTGGGTTAACCACTCCTGCGGTGAACGGACACCACTCCTGCGGTGAACGGACACCACTCCTGCGGTGAACGGGCACCACTCCTGCGGTGAACGGGCACCACTCCTGCGGTGAACGGACACCGCTCCTGCGGTGAACGGACACCGCTCCTGCTTTGAACGGGCACCGCTCCTGCTTTGAACGTGACTCCTTCACTCACTGACGGATTATTCATTCTTGACTGATTGATTGATTGATAAAGATTAAGTCACCCAAGAGGTGGCACGGGCATGAATAGCCCGCAAGTGGTGGCCTTCTTGACTCAACTTTTGTTATTTATATAAACACAAGCCTCGGCAGCTGCTGTTCTTGTTGTTGTTTTAGATTCAGCACCTCGGCACAAAATTTCCATGTGACAAGAGTCGTAGCAAACGCGTAAGCCTTTGCTGTGATGATACTGTGCCTTCTAGCGTTGTTATAGATTCAGCTACTCGGAACAAGTTCCAAGTAGCACGGGCTATGGTGAGCCCGTAGTGGACTTACCTGGCACAGGAGCGGGACAAGAAGCACGGGCTATGGTGAGCCCGTAGTGGACTTACCTGGCACAGGAGCGGGACAAGTAGCACGGGCTATGGTGAGCCCGTAGTGGACTTACCTGGCACAGGAGCGGTGTGGATGTCTCCGCCTTCTAGCACTTTACATTCCATTTAGCAGAGTTCACGCTGCCACCCATTAGCTCCCTCCTATTAAACTCCTCCCCACCCCCTTACCTAGGCGTCTCCTGCCATTAGTTCAGTACCTACTATTTCTAGACAGAACTCTCTTCTCGCCTGTTCATAACATACAAGACAAAAGTTAATTACGCTAATGGAATGCACCAAACGATTCCGTCTCTTCGGATTTGTACCATAATATAACATCAAGAGAATTAAGCCGAGTTTGTATATCTCTGTATTCATATTCACTCCTCCCCCTCCCCGTAGTGATGTTGGAACCGCCTACCCGCCGAAGCCGTAAATGCCAAAACTGTGTTTTAAAATCTAACTGGAACAGATAAAGGGAAAGGGTGGAGGGGGAACCTTCGACAAGCCGACGGCTTCATGTCCTCGGAGGCCACAAGGGTTAGTGGCCCGTCGGGTAAATTCGGGTAAATTTAGGCTGGGTTGCACAGGACTACGTTCTTTCCCGCTACATATACTGTACATTTCATCATTCTTGTACAGGAAAACTGCTATTTTTGCTTTTAAGTAAAGAAGTATATCAATTGGAATAATATTATTGAAGTCATTAACAATGTATATAAGCATGAGCAATATCTGAGGATTGTATAAGCAATACAATACTTTTTATTACAGTAACTTGATTTAAGCAAAGCTAGCGCACGAAATGTTTAATAAACAATTCTATGCATTTGCAGTGACCATTTTAAATTACTAAATATATATTAACGTGTTTTATAATTAAGGAAAAGATGGCAATTATAGGTATTATTTTTTTAACGTAAACATGACAGATTTACACATTCTTAGTGTAAATTAATATGGCGTGCTTGACACCTCTTTTTAGAGCTTCTAATGTTGACATTACAAGAGTAACCTTGCTAGAGTGTTTACATCATCCCTTCTGTTGAAACTATACAGTTACCTTTCCCACCCAGCCCTGGCATCCAAACATGGTTTCGTACACGCCAACCAATCATTTTCTCGATCTTCTTGATTACAATGTTTTGTATCTCCAACCCATATCCCCCCCCCCCCAGGTCCTCGTAACTAAATGTATTTCGTACCCTGCAACCAATCTATTTTGTCCTGCAAAGTTGTATAGTGTCGGGTAACGCCTCTCATACCCTTCGGGTCCGTCTGTCCCCCTTCGACAGGAACGAGGGTCTGTTCTTCAGGTACTTCGACACCGATGTGACCTTCCAGACGGAGGGCGTGGCGGGGCGCCTCCTGACGCAGCACGAACACGCCCTCCTCTCCACAGCCAAGGACGCCGCAACGCAGTACCTGACGCAGCTTCATCCCAATACCGCCTTCGTCAGCGGCAGGTAAGTTGGAGGAGCCGGAAGTAATGGGGGGGGGGGAGACCAGAAGAAAAACAAAAGTGGTGGGTGTTTGGGGTCAGCCGAGGCGGGAGCGGTTCAATACTAGACGGATTCGCTCCCTGTCCACGACTGGTTCTTGTACACTTCGTACAGCCATTAATTCAAGAATTTTACAAAGCAAATGTTAAATTTACGAACTTTTTTCGATAAATAAAAATTTGGGTTTCAGTTTAACTTTCTTTAATCACTAAACGGAAAATTTCTAATTAAACAATGACATGCATGTTAAACTGGATGAGCAATTCGCAAAGCATTATTGCAAAAACTTGATGCCAGAGACTTTCTGTAAAGAAAATATTCATAAAGGATAACATGTCCAACGTTACATGGTGACCGGGTGGGGGTCGGGGCCCCCCCCTCCTCGGGGCAACCAACAGGGAGATGGTTGCTCGGCTTCCGTGGCAATCCCACGAACTGGATGTATGGTGGCTGGCAGTGGCTAATATGTTGTACTCCATGCTAACTTGGAATAGGAATATATATTATAGAGCAAGGACAAGGACAGCAGGTTGGTGTCGACTCCCCATAACGCAACCTCTTAATTGCCCGGATCGACCCCGAGCTCTAAACTCGTTAAATCTTCGGCGACCCTGGCGCCGCTGGTATCCCTGTAACGTGAATGTGTAAGCCGCCGGTGGTGCTGGGGTCGTCGCGTGGGCCGCCGGTGGTGCTGGGGTCGTCGCGTGGGCCGCCGGTGGTGCTGGGGTCGTCGCGTGGGCCGCCGGTGGTGCTGGGGTCGTCGCGTGGGCCGCCGGTGGTGCTGGGGTCGTCGCGTGAGCCGCCGGTGGTGCTGGAGCCGTCGCGTGGGCCGCCGGTGGTGCTGGAGCCGTCGCGTGGGCCGCCGGTGGTGCTGGAGCCGTCGCGTGGGCCGCCGGTGGTGCTGGAGCCGTCGCGTGGGCCGCCGGTGGTGCTGGAGCCGTCGCGTGGGCCGCCGGTGGTGCTGGAGCCGTCGCGTGGGCCGCCGGTGGTGCTGGAGCCGTCGCGTGGGCCGCCAGTAGCAGTGGGAGCTGCTAATGCCCCCATCCATTTTAGTGACTGTAAAGGCAGATAGGCGCCTCTGATCATCGGCATCCACTACCAAACGCGGAGATCCCCGCCGGGGTATTGTGCTCTTCATGATCCCCCCAAAGGTGACAAGGGTCTGCAAGGTGAAGAGGCAGGAGAACAGCGAGGGTCAACAAGGGAAAGTGGGTAAAGGGCGACGAGGGAAAATTGGGATAAAGATGTACTCTATAAGAGTAATGATAGGAAGTCAAAGAAGAAATAGGATGGAAGGAGATAAAGGAAGAGGTAAAATAGAGGGAATGAGCAAGAGGAAGGATTGGAGACGGAGGCTTATGATGACGAACTGAAAAGCTTAGGATAGAAATAAGTCATGTAGACGAGTCTTGTCTGGCCCTTAGGTACCGCTGGCTGCCGGGCGGAGTGGAGTACGACCTCCTCTACAAGGACCAGGTCACTGACGTCAGCAGCCGGGTGACGCTCTTCCAGAAGCTGGACGCCCCCAAGGTCATCAGGTCCATCACGGTCGACGAGAAGACGGTAAGATCTTCTTGGCTATAATTAATGGCGTATGTCTTAAGCTGTAAAAACTTGTCTGGAAAGTCAAGGAATATCTAGGTTTGATGTACATCTACCCCAGCACGGAGCTCTTACTCCCTCTATACTCTTTTACCCTTGTCCTCCCCATCCCTCCCTTCCCATGGACCTCCACCACAGTGAGGGAACTAAGTCTTCTGATGATAAAGGACTGTAGATTATGGTTTGAAAATCCTTCCTCTTTTAGCGGAAAGATAGGAGTCGGTGTTGCGGCAGAAGTGTCCTTTTGTGATATAAAGCTCTATTCCTCTCTGTCCTTAATTCTGCAGGTATGTTAAGTCCAGATAATAAATCTAACTCGGGGAAAAATAAGGTACCAGATAATGGTTTAAGTAATCATTCTCTCTGTCGTGTTTGCTCCCCCCACCCACCAACCCACCCTCTTCCTCTTGGGAGTAACACTGTCTTCTCTCGGTGAGGCAACTTAACATTGACTGATGAAGATAAGCCACCCAAGAGGTGGCACGGGCTTGAATAGCCCGTAAGTGGTGGCCCTTTTGAGCCATTACCAGTATCAAGAGCTGATACTGGAGATCTGTGGAGGCGCGACTGCACCCTGCGTGACGAGAGATGTCTCCCAGACCAAATGGGGACCAAATGGTGAACAACTTGACACACTGGCTGGGGAAGATCAATGCTGTCATTCATGGTCTGCTCTTCAAGGAATTCCTAAACCTTTGCAAAATACACGTGACCTCGTAAGCCAAATTATAACCTGCTTGCTACCCGGAATAAAGGGTTCAGTCTATTGTATATTTATACTATATCGCACAACTATAACAGTCGGGTCATAACCAAACGGTCCCCGGATTCGATTCTAGCGGCAAGACAGATATTTGGGTATGGTTTCCTTTCACCTGATTTCTCTGTTCACCTATCAATAAACAGGTGGCTGGGGGTTAGGCAGGTGTTACAGGTTGCATCCTGGAGGTCTTGTTGGACTAGGGACGTCCGTGATAAGGCAAACAAGATTACTGTCCCCGAGAACGAGAAACTATAAAGATTATGATTTAATTCTAATTTGGTATAGCAGCTAAATTAGAATGTGACAAACGTGAAGTTGAACGAGCCCAAGTACCCCCGCAAGGTACCCCCCGCAATGTACCCCCGCAAGGTGCCCCCGCAAGGTGCCCCCGCAAGGTGCCCCCGCAAGGTACCCCCGCAATGTACCCCCGCAAGGTGCCGACCCTCAGCTCCTATGGCGCCAAAACTACATTTCTGCAAACACACTTTTCGTAGTCAAGAAACGTCACTCGTAATTCCGGAAACCACCAGTATAAACAGATATTTCTTTAGCTTATAACGCTATATCTGTACAGCACGAAACTTTCACTACAATGTGATAGACTGAATACCTGCCAGAATCAGCTTGGGCCGTAGTTCAAGTATGTTTGAGACTAAGAAATGGGCCGTAGTTACCTGTGGCTGCCAGTGACTAGTTTGTCGTGATCACTGCACGTGTTTGACTGCGTGCAGAGGCTGGCTTGTATTCTCAAGCATTACATTACTCACTGTCCAGTCATTAGAGCCTTTAGATCTGCCGATATATTTTACTTGCGGTTTTCCTTCATTTTATTCCCTCTCGTGTTCTTGAAGATATCCTCGTAACCTATCCAAAGTTTGTCAGTAGTGATTCAATCAATATTTATTTCTATAATAAATGAGCCTTCGAGATGCGGGTCTTGACGTGTGAGTCAAGACCTGATGTCTTGACTCAGATGTCAAGAATGACATCTCTTGTCATTCCCGACGATCACAAGGGCGCTTGAGGATCACTCGAACTTAAATTTTTGTCCATCCCTATAAATTCCATCGGTTCGTTTTCTGGTTTCCCTTCTGTTCACTTGCCTCCCTCTCAAAGGGCCAGATTCACGAAACAGTTACGCAAGTACTGTTTCGTATTTGCGTAAACGTACACGTAAAAGAACGTGTACATCTTTTCTCACTCTTAGGCGGCTATATTTACACTTATTAAACAGTTTACAAGCATGAAAACTTCCCAATCAACTGTTGCTAGTGTTATAAACAGCCTCCAAGTGCTCCGGAGCTCATTACCTGTCAAATAAATGTCAACAAAGAAGTTAAAAAATGAGGAAAGATGTACACGTTCGTAAGTACTTGCGTAACTGCTTCGTGAATCTGGCCCAAAGCTTATTTTCCAGTGTTCCCTCGCTGAGAGCGAGCGAGCTAGCTACTGAGTGCCCTCATCTCTTGCCCTCGCCAGCTGGTCAACATGGTGGTGACGCTGCAGGGACGAGTGGCGAAGTACGCCACCTTCCTCGACCATCTGGTGAAGAACGTCATCCCGCACGACCACAACCTCTCGCTGACCGTCGTCTACTTCACAGACGACTCCCTGCAGGAGGCTCGCGACCTCACCAGCAGGCGCCTCTCCAGCCTCCCGAACTTTAAGTGGTCGTTCATACCGCTAGAAGAGCGGGACTTCTCCAGAGGGCGCGGGCTGCACGTTGGGGCGCAGCACAAGATATCAAAGGACATGGGAGAGCTGCTGTTCTTCTGCGACGTCGATGTGCTTATGCACCCCGACTTCTTCAACCGGTGCAGAAGCAACACTAAAAAGGGTCACCAGGTAAGCTGTAAGTGAATGCCAGTCGCTTCGAATATCTGAAAGCATCCGGAAGATGAAGCCAAGATCGTCTTAGAAAAGTATAATTCGGCATGTCCTCTAACCAATCCAGGGCCGGGTAGCCTAACCTGATCAGAAGAGACGACCTGGCAAAAGTAAGTTCTTTCTTTTCCTAGACATGAAATGCAGTAACGATTCATTTGTCATTCATCTACTTAAACAATTGGTAATTCTAGTGTTCACCAAACTATAGTTGAAAGAAACGATAAATATAAACTGGCTTGAAAAAGAAAAGAATTAGCTGGTTATAAACTGTGGTGTGTAGGAAGTGGTTCCCTCGGGAAGCCTGCTAGTTCAGCGACTCGCTTTTAGTAAGTGAAGATTGATTGATTTGATTGATAAAGATTAAGCCATCCAAGAGGTGGCACGGGCATGAATAGCCCGTAAGTAGTGGCCCTTTTGAGCCATTACCAGTATCAAGAGCTGATACCGGAGATCTGTGGAGGTGCGACTGCACCCTGCGTGACAGTAAGTAAAGATTGTTTCTCAGTCTAACAAGTCTTGTCTCCCATGGAAAAATAGTTTTATGGGTTAATATGGTAAAAAGTTGACATAAATTTCGCCCATTCCTACTATAAAATAATAGTAAAAAGGAACTTTCAGGAACTAGGTAAATTACAATTAAATTTCGGGTTAATTAACTTGTCTGTCGACTATCTAGCCCGTCCTCCTAATGTTTCCCAACGCAAAGAAACTGTCGAACTAATGCGCATGTATCCTAACCCACCAGAGGACCCAAAACAGAAAACGGGACAGTATGTCAATTTCGCGAGTCGCTACCATTTTTTTTAGTACGACGATTTTTGGCCTTAGAGCGTCGCATTTTGACTTGTATTCTATTAGGACAGGATAGGATGTACGGTGGGAAGGACTACATATACCCGACCACACGACTTGCACACCTATATGATCCACACGACAATGTGTGTACTGGAGCTCGACCAACCAACCCCCGGCTACAACGGTGGCGTACACCTGCCTGCAGTCTTAATTGCCATCAAATCGCGTATGTACTGTTTTGACATCAGTGACGTAACAAGCGGTGATTTATTTAACGGCAACATGGCAACTAAATTAAAGTTGCCTCATCGGCCAGAAGAATATATCGTAACTGTTCCTATATATTCTTTAACAATCTGTTTTGTTCTTCAAATAAAGTTAGTTAGGGCAATAATTATAATTTTAAGTGCTTGCATATGACATTTAAGGCGACAATATAAAATGCTGGAGACGATATTTACTAAAGTTTATAGAGTTTATCAGACTAACAGCCCCGTGACATGTGAACAATGTCACATAGTGGGGTTAAAGTACTGCAACCCCATTATCTGTTAAACTAAGCAATTTATAGTTACATATAATTTAATTTGCCTATCATGTCCTGTGGATCCATCCCGTGAGCAGTGGTGGAGAGCTTACAATCGTCTGCATGCTCTACCTATAGTAAGCAAACTTGATACTCTAAGATATCTGGTAGTACACATTTTTCGCACATTTGTGATGTTTATATCAAAATTCTTTAATTTATTCATTGTTACATGGGGGGGGAAAATACTTCACTTGTCACTGACAACGTTTACATTTGGTCAGATCTGCTTCAGCAAGTGGTGCAAGGGCTTCCAGACACTTGTATCCGGGTGTTAGCCTAGCAGTAATAACGTGCAAAGTCTACTTACCTTTATAAGACGATCCATAGACATGTGGCTCATCCTACTCAGTAGTATGGTGTGAGGTGGAATGTCTAATGTAAATTTCCCTTTGTCTCGGGTCTATTAAATTTTGGTTGAATTCTTGGCATATTACTGCGCTCGAGCTCTTCAAAGACAATTAAAGATGGTAATTGACCGACTCCCTTTTTTAAGAAATTATGCTTTGGCTTTACTTTAACTGCACACTGTGTGTGTATGTATGAGTATAAAGCTGATCAGAATTAAATTTCACCATTATAAATTCACATTAATGCATTCATAAATCTGTGTATCTATGTATTTACGTATATAGCTGAGCCTAACATTTTAAAAGCACTACGATCACCTTCTGTGGTTCAATAAATCTCTGAATTGTATGTTTGACAAATCTTTCACCCTGTCCATGGAGGACAGAAGAAAATGTATATATGCTAGTTAGCATTGTAAATGTGTGGCCACGCCTGTGGTAGAAAATAATAAAAAAAAAAAAACTGCACACTCGTCTTTTGCCAATGGCCATTTCCCATATGCATTACACGATGATATTAAGTGACCAACCCCTCTCCCCAGGTGTACTACCCAGTGGTGTTCTCGCTCTACAACCCGAAGCTGGTGTACCCACTGTTCGACAAGGTGGTGCCGCCGGTGAGCGAGCAGCTGGCGGTGGACGAACAGTCTGGCTTCTGGCGGACATTTGGGTTTGGGATGGCGTGCATGTTCCGGCGGGACTACGGCGCCTCGGGCGGCTTCCCGGACATACGCACCTGGGGCGGAGAGGATGTCGCGCTCTACCAGCAGTTTCTCAAGCTCGACAACATTAAGGTAAAGTGAGTGACAGGTGAGGCTGTACAAGAGAAGGTTTATGCAGATTGATGATTGATGAAGATTAAGCCACCCAAAAGGTGGCACGGGCATGAATAGCCCGTTAGTGGTGGCCCTTTTGAGCCATTACCAGTATCAAGAGCTGATACTGGAGATCTATGGAGGTGCGATTGCACCCTGCGTGACGGGAGATGTCTCCCGTGGGATTATGCAGTTGGGCAAGCGTAAATATATGAATTAAAACGAGCGCTGATAAAGGTTTGAGCGCTGAGAGTACTTATCCGGTGGCCACAGTATCAAAGCGCCGTTGGATACTATAGTAATCGACGTAAATTCAGCGTTGCTCTTAGATATCGCGCCCCTGGGTACCTCCCTGCCAGGCGTTAAAAATAGACAATATTTTGACAATTCAAATATTAGGCGAGGGAAAACCCCGGAGCGAAAAGATAAATATTAATTGGACTGTTAAAGGCAGTTAGGAGGTAAATGAGACCCCGGTGAAGATGGCAGAGAGAAGAGGGCACATTTATGAGTTTGGCAGAAGCCTCAACAAGCGCTGATAAGGCGGACAGGAACGATGATTTCTAATCATCAAAAGATGGAAAGGGAAGAACCTGGTGCCACACAGACATTTAATCAAATACAAAAATAAAAAATTAGCATATTTATGATTTCGGTTAAAAAATTTTAGACGATTAAATATTGCCTCCACAGATAAGAGCTTCTGCTTGGAAACGGGCGATAGCTGTAGCTTCCAAATAAAGTACTAATAGTGTAAACATAGTACACTTTATGTAATTATAGATATTATTTGCTATGCTGTTACAACTTACTTTTGGGTAAATATTTTGCTGTAAATGTGTAAACTAGCCTAACTACAAAATGTACATGCCTTTTATGAATAAAGGTTTAGTTTGAATTGAATTTGAAAATCTGAAAGTTGATTAGGCTAATCAATTGAGCACTTGTAAGGCAAAATAATTTTCTTGGATTTCTTTCCTGGGCTTTTTCTTCGTCTGTTCCTTAGAAACAAACATTTACTTTTCCCAAGTGTTCCTTAGTGTTGTAGGCCGGAACATTGCCTTACTGTTGCAGGCGTCTTATCCCCCCCCCCCCAACCCTGTAGGTGATCCGGGCGCCTGATCCAAGCCTCTTCCACCTGTACCACCACAAAGAGTGCACGGACACCACCAGCACCTCGTACGTGGCCTGCCTCAAGTCCAAGGCCGTGACGGAAGGCTCACAACTCCAGCTGGGACTCTCCCTCCTCAAGCTACACCAGGGCACGGATCTCGAGGGGGTCCTCAGTAAGAGGTTAGTACACCACCACCATCACCCATAACGGGGTGAGAATAGCTTGAGCTACCTCATCCCTTTGTGTGTCTTTTATTTCAATAAACTTATTTCAATTTCAATCACCACCCACCTGCTGGGCCCCCCCCCGGTCTTTCAGGTGTTATAATAGTAATGGCAGTAGCAATATTATTATTAGTGGTAAGAGTAAGTATGGAACTTGAAACAGAGATGTGGATACACAAATAATGACAATAGATTCTCCAGGTAGATTTGGAGAATCGACCCAGCATCCTCTGGGTCCTCCCCCTTCCCCCAGACGTCCAGAATGCTGGGTCATTCCTGCCATCATGTTTCAAACCTTTTCTCGTGTCCCGTTGCGATTTAGTGTTAATAACATATCAGTTGGTAATTCGATATAATTGATATCCTAATAATTGTAAGTATAAGTGGGGAGGGAAAATGATTTAGGCGTTGGTAATGAGTCATTGTCAGCTAAGTTGGCATGTGGGTTTTCAGGTTCTACTACTTCTGGTTGGTGCCATACCTGGGGCTGCTGCTGGCTGTGTCGCTCCTCACTAATCTGGTCCAAGCAGTGATGCTGTTCTTCAACCGCCGCATCCGCTCCTTCAGGACTGTTTAGTCCCGACAGGACCTGTACCCCAGGTGGTGGCCAGGCCTCGAGAGGATACACAGCTAGAAGTGACTTGGTCCGATAATAAGATCGACTATCACCAGCGTTAAGTGGCCGACAGTATTCACAGCATATCAGCGGTCATATACCCTGTATATAGCATATTCAGATAAGTGACCCACACAAAGATTCGTGTTCAGCAGCGTCTAGTTCGAAGGTTGGAAATGGTGTACGTTTTAGAGGACTTGGATAAAAGGCTGTGTTTTTTTTCCAGAGGGTTGGCTTGGTATTCTCTAAAGCCTAAGACCTGCTTTTAATACTTCAGAATACACTAAAGAGCCTGGAAGAGCGGTACCATATAAAGAATATGGTATTTCAGGTGGGTTGCGTCTTCATATATTTATGGTCTCTATAAAATCTAGTCAATTTAATCATATCCGGTGTACATAGCCTGGTCCCCCGATTTACTACCTCTCCTGAAGAAATAGTAGTAACTAATCGTGTCCCTAAATGTTTGTCAAACTCTAGTAGTTAATTCTACGGATTACCAATATATTCCGCAAGATTGTGCTCGGCTTTGTGCTTGAAGCACACTTCCCTGGCAGTCGAAGTTCAGTATCCTAAACAAAACATGGCTGTGCGATTTCAAAAAAATAAAACAAAAAAATAAACCATCAGCAGTTAGATATGACAAAGGTTGCTACCGAGCAGTAGCCAAATGTTCAGTATTACAATATAAATATCTGTGTAACTTGTCCTCGTGTTTGTGTGTGTGCTTATGTAACCATTGGCAGAGTGCTCCTTTATTCCTTATTGATTTTTAGCTCCCTTCACTTGTATCCATTTGTCTCTGTACCATGTTTGCTTCCTCGTGGTCCCCCCCCCCCCACCCAGGGGAGTCCGGGGCCCCCTAGAGGAGCGTCGGGACCCCCTGGGGAGTGTCAAAACCCTCTAGGGGACCGTCGGGGACCCTGGGGGAACGTTGGGGCTGTCCTGCCCAGCACTCAGCCCCAACACCAACTCATGGGTCCCTTGTATCCTTCATCCTTATTGTGACTTGTGTCGTCTCTTGTGACTTGAATTCCTCAGCTGTTACGTTTTCTCAAAGTTCAAATAATAAGTTTTATTTGTAAATATAGAATATAATATTTCTTCCATTATGGTGATGCTGTGGTGTGGCCGCCTTAAGTTTGAGAAGTGTGTTACCCTAGTCCATGTATTGGGACTTGCGTATGTTTCGTCAAGTATTCATAACTGTCTTCCCATTGTAAAAGTTGTCTTGTATAATTTGTATTTCTGCTTCGCAATGCATGTTAGCTCCTGTGCTACCATCAGACCATCACACTAAAGAAATTTTAAATGGTTTTCAGTGACGATCGAACTATTATATCTTTCTCCAGTACTGTATTCCTTTAAGTAAACATAAATTTATCAATAAAATCGAATAGATAAATTTACTGTAGAACCATTTAGTACTGGATAGTGCAATAAATAATGCTAACGGTAAGGAACCCCATTTTTTTTTTTTTTTTTTTTTTTTAATATAAATTTCAATCGTCGCCCTATTGCTAAGAACTGAGATAGTGAGAGAGAATTTACCCATGCTTCCATTATCTTAAATTTATATTAAGAATAGTTATTGGGGACAAAACAATAGGCGAAGTGTGTGTATAGTCTTGGTATGTTCGTGTGGTCCCTTACCAATCTATAGCATTACTTGGCCTGTTGCTGTGTCTCCTCCAACGCTTCGTCGCATTACCTCCACCAGCTCCCAACTGGCAACTTTCAGTACACGATAAACGGTTATATATAAAACAAATTATCTTGCTAATTTCCGGTAACGTTTTGCCCCGACTAATTTAGTCAGCATTGATTTTTGCTTTGGAATTATAACTCTGGCATAGATGCTTAAATGGTGTTGCTCGGTTGTGTATATGCATCTTGATCAGTTGGGTAATATCCAGTAACTGGATGGGCAACAGCACGGACAGCCTAGCCCTTGGCTAAGGGAACCTAGATGAATCTAAAAGGCTTCGTTTCCCCAGCAATGATATACCGTACAGAAGACTTGCTGACAAGTCGCTCCCCTTGATTCTCCCGCAGACCCCTGCATCACCGTGAACACTTGGTGTCGAACCACTAGAGTTCAAGCGCTTAAAATGGTAAGAAACGACGGAATAACAGTGGCTTCCAACAGTCTGGTTTCAGTCCCGCTCCTGTGCCAGGTAAGTCCACTACGGGCTCATCATATTCCGTGCTACTTGCAACTTTTTGTTCAGAGTAGCTGAATCTAAAATAACAGCCTGGTTGACCAGACCACCATCCAGGAGGCCATGTTGGAAACCGGGCCACAGGGACGTTGATCCTGGAAACCAACGAAAGGTAGCAGAAAGGAATATATTTACGGTGTTTACATCCAACATGTGTTGAAATCCAATATTTTTGAGCCGTGGTGAATTTCTGCATTATTTATTTTTGCAATTCCTGTGATCCATTTTATATTCGTATTATTGACAGCAAAGGATTTTCACGTAAGGTACTTTACAGAGCTCAGATACAGAGAGTTTTTTTTTAAACAGATTGAGTACAGATAGGTTTCATATTTCGATTTTGAAGTTGAGCGTAGTAGAGCAGCTGTGAACATTTGTAGAAAAATATATTTGTGCGATATTACTCGGAGCATATTCTTAAATACGTAATAATTTCATTGGAAATAACACCTCCATACTTGTGGAGCTGTGTCTCGTTATCTACACTGTTGTAATTGTTATTTACTAAAAGGGCTTTCTAGGAAGCTACAGCAGGTCTCATTGTTACGTAAACACAAACGTATTCAAAGAAACTTTGCAGTCAATCTAAATACTGTATAGTTCGACATGTGGAGTAATCTTGTACATCTAACCCGTACCTACAGAACTGAATTACCACGGTCAGAGTATTAAGAGGATTGGCCAAGTCTTGACAAAACTCTTGTATTGTACCTCGTAAACAGAGCAGCTTTTTTTTATCCACTCTTAAGTTAACCTACATTCAGATTAAACATAGAATGCAATTGATGGTTCGGCTACCATAGTAAGAGTATATTTGTTTGCATTAGTTATCCGGTTAGGCTCTCCAGCCCCCCCCCCCCCCCCCCCCCCCGCCCTTTTATTTTTTTCCATCTGTCGCCAAGCGTTTTCAATCTGGCAAGACAGGCCCTTTAGGAAAGGTGCCCAGTCGACCCGTCCTGACCACAGTTCTAAAAGCTAATGAAGCAAACATAATGCTCCTTGTGAAAATATTGGCTTAATTAAAATTGATCTGTGGGGAAAAACGGATTTTTGAACTAGGCTTTCAATATATATATAAGCTTTACTTAGTACAGTGGTCTTTCCTTAAGTGGAAAGCTGCAGTCTTTACTCTTGAAGTATCTGAAGGCAGCGTCAACAAGGCGTATGCAGTTATGCGTACAGTATGTCTCAATAACGAGGCTGTAAATTTAACAGCTAATCCACACAAATGAAAATAAAGAAGTGGCAACGTTTCGTTATCGCAGGACTTGATAACGAATGGTCCAGGACGGACTGAAACCTTACTTTATTTTCAAACGTGTGAGTTGGGTGTCTGTGCAGATATATCTGTAGGTGAATATTCAGTTACTCTAAATCCTGAACTCTGACCGGAATTAAAGTGCTGTAATTTGAAAATTTATAGTCGGGTAGACTGTGGCTCAAATGATCGAGACAGTCTTAACCTTAATGTGTAAATCAACCCCAGAAGGGAGGGAGGGAGATAGGGATTAACTAGACTCGAATATTACGAACAAAAACACTGGTGGAAATACGGTCATATCGTTTATATCAGTTTCGCGCACTTTTTTCAATATATATTTAGACTGGGTTCGATTAGCTTAATTAAAGTCGGTTAGCGAATAGTCTTATAAACGCACTGACCTGTGTCCCTCGCTACGAAATTAAATATAAAGATTCTAAACCTAAATCGACTAAGTTTTACACTTCTATCGTTTACACAAAGGGTTGTCAGCACCATGAGTCTCGGTTTATATAATTCCCGATTTGCTGTGAGCTGCGCAGTGTGCGCCCCGCGGTACACTGCGCAGTGTGTGGTACACTTAAATACGTTCTTGACCTATTCGCTGTTTATTTGTATTTTTGTATTGAAAATGCATAGTTAACAAAAATTTAATAATGTACAATAATTTATTTTTCATATTTTTTTTTCTTATTTCCAATTTACTATATTGACTCTGCTTCAATATTTGTATTTTCACAAAACAGTTTGTGTATTTTATATTGATGAAGAGTGCCAAATTGGCTTCCAACTGCTGCAGACCAATAGTGAAGATACGCCTTGTGTAATACATTGTACATTTGTTAAATACTCGCACAACACTACTGGTTGTTCAAATGGTCAAATGGCGTAAGGTATTATGGGTAACATACCGTGTTTAAGTATCTTCATTTCGTTCTTATGCAGGCGATGAGTCACAATAACGTGGCTGAAGTATGTTGACCAGGCCACACACTATAAGGTGAAGGGACGACGACGTTTCGGTCCGTCCTGGACCATTCTCAAGTCGATTCTCAAATAGATTGTTATTGAGAAACCATTCTCAAGTCACAATCGACTTGAGAATGGTCCAGGACGGACCGAAACGTCGTCGTCCCTTCACCTTCTAGTGTGTGGTCTGGTCAACATTTCGTTCTTAATAACAGCCCGTTCTTAGGCCAAAGTGATTAGATCAAAACACTAACCACCCTCTCAGATCACCTGGATAGTTGTCTAGATATTCGATAGAGCATATTACAGTTCTAATAATAGTCTAATGGTAAACAAGGGAAATAACTTTGTCCTAAATAGAGAATATTTTAAAGTTATAACTGTATTGTATTATAAATCAAGGGTTTAAATTATAACAAGTATATAGTAAACTTGTTTATATGAAAAGACCTCATATAGGCATTTTCTTTAATCTCAAATTCTACAGAATACTCGGTTTTTTAATGTCATATTTCACATGGTTTTAACACCGTTTTAACCTAACCAGTGACAGGGAGTAGATAATATCACTAAATGTGGTGATTACGTCAAGGACACCTCTTTCCTGAGGGTGGATTGATAATAGATAAAATCATTTATCACACTGCTGTTTGTTCTTGTCCTTGTCCTGTTCTTTTCGGTTATTTCGAGTAAAGAAGCTTTATGAAGCATATTTTATTTTCACTATTTTGTGTTATTGTGGGAGTGTACGAAGCATTCGGTATACTGTATACGATGATGATGTACTAAAATGTATTGTGCAAATGTTGCTTTGTTTTGAAATGTGGAACACGATTGTCCTAAATGGGGAAAATAAACCCATCACAAGGCTTATTGCAGGCGATGAGTCACAATAACGTGGCTAAAGTAAGTTGACCAGACCACACACTACAAGGTGAAGGGACGACGACGTTTCGGTCCGTCCTGGACCATTCTCAAGTCTCATTCTCGTGTAACGGTTCTGTTGTTACGTAAAGTATGGTGACAATAAACACAAACAAGATAATATATATATATTTGGTCGAATATACAGAAGTACGCAGGTGGTACTTTGGTGTGAGATGAGCGCACTGAGCGTCGGTACAGTATCTCGCAAGTGTCTGCTCTAGACCACACTTGAAAGTAGACTAGTTAATATTTGATTGATTGATTGATGAAGATTAAGCCACCCAAAAGGTGGCACGGGCATGAATAGCCCGTAAGTGGTGGCCCTTTTTGAGCCATCACCAGTATCAATAGATGGTACTGGAGATCTGTGGAGGTGCGACTGCACCCTGCGTGACGGGAGATGTCTCCCGTGTTTGCTATTCGATGATTGATTGATAAAGATTAAGCCACCCAAGAGGTGGCACGGGCATGAATAGCCCGTAAGTGGTACAATTTTTTTTTCCCAGTGTTCTGAGGTTGCATTTAACCATCAAGCTGTTATCGTGGGGGAGGATACTGCTTCACAGTCTTTATGAGGGTGTCCAGCTGCTGGACACCTTTCTTGACCAGGAGAGTGGCTGTGTTGATGGCTTCAGGGTGGCCACTGCATGATTCAGGAACTCTTAAAGCTCTTCTAAGGTCATTGGTTGCTTCACATTCCAGAAGATAGTGAAGTAATGGCTATTCTCAAATCGTTTGCTTAAATACGATGACTACACCTCATAGTAAGATAGGAGGGTAGAAAAACCGTTACTTGTAAATAGGGATAGGATTATAGCTTGTGTAATTAGTTATGCCATTAAGATAATGAGATAATGGAGCGAGTATTAGGATTACTAGCTACAAGACTCCCCCTGCCAGGGAAGGGAAGAAAAGCGATACAACAAAAAATACGAGGCTACTGTTCTCTTGTTCGCTGTGGAACATGTAGTCCGGTACCACAAGATGCAGGCAGTGTGTGGACAAGCTCGGTGTAGCAGGAGAGAAAAATGTACATGATTGTTGCGTCCTTGGGTCGCTGGTGGAGCATTTAGATCCAGGGCGGATGGGCTCGGGCTCCAGGACATTAGGAGGTAATGTAGGCACGTAGGCAGGACAACGAGGGAATCACTGCTAGAGCTGAATAGTCCTAGAGGCGACGAAGATTTGGAAATGCAAACTGTAAGTCCTGTACTGCGCAAGGTGCTTGAGTCGGCAGAGTATCAGAATGCAGTGAACGTGTAGATGAATCTGACGAAAGAGCAGCTGTCGTGGGAGTCCCTGTAGAACAAGCAGTGCCCTGGCAGCGACGGAGAGTCGGCAGGACAGGCTGTAGATCCCACATGATGTAGTTGCTGATGAAAATGGCGAGACGATCGCGTCATACAGGGCCATGTGTTTAATAGCCTGCACTGGCAAATTTTGGGTATACTGTGAGGATATCTTCAAGAATACGAGAGTGAATAAAGTAATTGCAAAGCTCCAGGTACCTCATGCCAACTAGTCTGAAAGGTCTAATAACTGGGCATTCAGTGATGTAGTGCGGGAGATCATGCCGTAGTTCCTGCTCACAGAGTTTGCAACTGGAGTGCTCAGGATTGGGAGACCCGTCACCTGCAGCCACCTGCCACAGGTAACGGTAACCCAACCTGATCCTTGCAACCACTGTGTCGCACAGTCTAGTGGACGTTTTGTGCTGTCCATAGATGTAGGTTTCAGATCTGAACAAATCATAGCTTTTTATACTAGTACTTTCAGGTCGTTGGGAGTCAGTAAGTTCTTTCCTATCAGATCTGAATGTTTGGATCAATACAGTTTTGACAGCAGAGATGGGGATACCTAGATCTAATTCAACTTCAAACTTGTTACACGCTAATTTGGCTGCAATGTCTGTCTCATTATGATGGGTTATATTTATGTGTGAAGGTATCCATACAAAGGAGATTCGAGACCCTTTATTGTAGTCCATCGTGGCTGGGTATCGTCGAAACTCTCCGGGGTCACCAATGTAACGTACGGTTAAGTTACGTTGTTGGGTTGATTAGATACACAGTGTTTTAGTGAGTTTCATATTTATTTAGTAGTCCTGGATACAGCAGTGTCGTAGACGTTGAGACGAAGTCTGGAGCAGAGCAGAGAGCTGAGTGAGGCCGGAGTCGCGGAGCTCTATGTGGGAGAGAGTTGTAGCTGGATGAGGTCGTAGTCTGCTGCCTGCTCTGTGTTGGGTTTCTACCAGTTCTGTTTTCTCTAGTTATTAATTATTCAACTTTTGGCGTAGTCAGGTTGAGAACCTTTAGGTGAAGCCAGTAACTGATTGGGTGAGCGCGAGGACATAGCCTCGCCCTTGGCTTTGTTCCACGTCAGGTGGAACAAATGCTGGCTTGATCCTGATTTTCAGTACGAATACGGACTGCGAAAGCAAGGCCTATCGATCCTTTTGACTTTAGGAGTTTTAAGCAATAGGTGTTTCAATAAAATTTCCAGCCGGGATTCTGCCTTAGAGGCTTTCAGGCATAATCCCACGGACGTAGCCTCGCTCCACTGGCCGATCGACCAAGAACGGAACCATTTCTATACCCAGCCTATCCCCCCGGAAATGATAGTACTTATAATAATTATTTGGTCCAAAATACTAACGTGTAATGATGGACCATCAGTAAACCACTTTTTGTATTATTAATTTTATAGTCTGAGAAAATTAAGCTAAAAACCAAGCTTAAGTACTCCAATGGGGGGGGATGGGTTGATGTATCTATATTCGCTCATTCTTATCATGCCGAACACATCATATTAATGACGATAACGAAGTAAAGGGATAGTTGTACCCTCGTCTGTATATGCTAACAGCTTCACCTGCCAAATTGCTCTTAACTAGATTTATGTACGAATATGTCTAGTACATCTCGAACCCGTTTTATGTGCTTGGCTAATACTTAGTCAAAAGATAATGTACTTAAAATGGCCTTCTGACTAACATGAAACAGAATCGTAATTCATTTATATAAATACAATTTCTTGGGAATAATGTGGGCAAATGAATTGGTTACATTTTTGTCTCTCCATTTTTTTTTATATGTGACGTGTACTAATATACATAATATATTCAATGATGAGCATATTGCAACAACAACTATTCCCTTCCTATGTCCAATGTCTATCGTCGCCCGCGATGAAGGAGTTACAACGCACATCTTGACCACCATTGATCGTCTTTCTACCATTGACAACGTCACCTGTGCACGACCCAACTCGATCTCCTGTCTTTCTGACCTCCACTTCATGTCAGGATATGCTCATGTATCTACCTTGCGCTTCCTAACAACATCTTTTACTCTGTTTTAAATAGAAGTGAGTAGACAGGACCTGAGCCTATCAGTATTGATTAACTGTCTCCCCTTCCGTCCTCTCCCCGGCTCTCCCTCCCCCCCCCCCTCTCCCATCCATAGTCAATCCCACATCCCTTATTGAGAGTTGTTACCCACTCTCGGCTACTCGCCACCAAGCGCTCCTGTGGACCAGTAGATCATTCCTACAGTTCTGAGCAAAAGGTAAAATCTTGGCTATCAACGCCAGAATACATTCAATTTATTTCTGGAATATTTTTAATAAAATAATTTATTCGTATATTAAAAAAATTTAGCTTGTACTGAAAGTAAATTTGTTTGTTTATGACTTCCAATTGTCGGGATCAGGAAGTCTGTTTGGCATATCGAGGTCCCTCTAAGCCAATTACTGACCTTGCCAGGGTTGCAACCCACAATAGTTGCCTAAATCCCTGGTACCTATTTGCTCCTAGATAAACGGGGGACACCAGATGAAAGGAATTGTGCCCAAACGTTTCTACCCTGCCATGTGAATCGAAACCGGGACAGTATACAGTTATGCCCCAACTCCCTTGACCACCCTGTATAGCAATGCGTGACAACATTCTCAGCACATGAGATAGGTCGAAGACTAGAAGATTATAAGTTTCGACAAGAAAAACTAATACAAAAAAATTAAATGAACAAATCCACAAGGGCCGTGACGAGGATTCGAACCTGCGTCCGGGAGCATCCCAGACACTGCCTTGATCGACTGGGCAAATCCACAAATCCCTTGTGGATTTGTTCATTTGATGCATCACGTTAGTGTGATCTCTGTGTGTGACAAAAAAATTATTTTGACCTATAGCTCCGTACTCGATACAACACTAGTTCATGATGCTCGTAATACCTAGGGCCCAGATTCACGAAAGCACTTACGCAAGCACTTACGACCGTGTACATCTTTCCTCTATCTTTGACGGCTTTGGTAACATTTATTAAACAGTTTACAAGCATGAAAAGTTGCCAATCAACTGTTGTTATTATTATAAACAGCCTCCCAGTGCTTCGGAGCTCATTAAATGTTTAATAATTGCAAACAAAGCCGCCAAAGATTGAGAAAAGATAGGCAGTTTCGTAAGTGTTTGCGTAAGTACTTTCGTGAATCTGGCCCCTGGTTACCTTAAATATAACTAATGACTTAGTAAGTAATTATCAAAAGAAGGCAGCAAGCCGTGAGGACTATGTAACACCAACTAATCACTTAGCTATCTTAGCTTGTTAATAATATAGAAATGGAAACAACGTGTGCCAGAGCCTCACCTGCTTCACTACCCTGGACCTGATGGACCTGAGCCCGGCAACTCTCTCCAACAACTCCTGTTCAGCAGTTGTGCTTTTCTCCACACTGCCTACAAGATCCGCCGTCCTCCCACATCATAGCTCACATCTACTGCAAGTGAATCACACCTCTAATATGTACCTTACTCAGTCTTAACGTAATTATTATTGGTCTGCTTTCTTTCTCCAGTTTGGATTGATTTGTGTAAAATCACTCCTTTCATCAGCACGCTGTGTGGTAGGTGAGTGTGTGTGTGTGTGTGTGTGTGGGGGGGGGGGTGGTGCCTACTTTCCTACACCCACCACGGTCCGCGCTTACAAAGTAACTAGCTTAACAATGATGTACCGCTCGCAGGATGGGTATGAGGTGCATAATAAACGTACTATTCTGAACACAAATACAGGCCTCGCGGCTGAGTGGACAGCGTTCGGGGTTCGTATGCCTAATGGCCCGGGTTCGATTCCTGGCCGAGGCAGAAACAAATAGGCAGAGTTTCTTTCACCCTGATGTCCCTGTTCACCTAGCAGTAAATAGGTACCAGGAGGGTAGAAATAGCCTAAACTACTCTATCCCTTTGAGATGTATTTTATTTTCTCAATAAACGTACTTGAAATAGGTACCTGGGAGTTTGACAGCTGCTACGGGCTGCTTCCTAGGGATGTGTGTTTGTGCTTGTGTAAGAGAAATATATATAGTAGCCATATGCAGGCGATGAGTCACAATAACGTGGCTGAAGAATGTTGACCAGACCGAAACGTCGTCGTCCCTTTACCTAGTGTGTGGTCTGGTCAACATGTTGTAGCCATAATAGAGAAAAAAAATAAAAAGGCGAGGTCCAAGAGCTAATAGCTCGATTCTGCAGGTACAAATAGTAAATACACTGTTCCTTATTATTTGGTTGTGATGGGCGTAAAGCCTATCAATTTCTGGAGGGTTATATTTCCTCCACAACAGCCTACTGACCAACCAGCAAGTATCTTGAGATGATTTCGGGGCTTTTTAAGTGTCCCCGCGGCCCGGTCCTCGACCAGGCCTCCACCCCCAGGAAGCAGCCCGTGACAGCTGACTAACACCCCGGTACCTAATTTACTGCTAGGTAACAGGGTCATAGGGTGAAAGAAACTCTGCCCATTGTTTCTCGCCGGCGCCTGGGATCGAACCCAGGACCACAGGATCACAAGTCCCGCGTGCTGTCCGCTCGGCCGACCGGCTCCCCTTAAGTATAACTTAGTCCTGGACTACAGTCAACTCTCAGTATATATTCACGGAGAAGCAGAACGTTTATAACCCGGTAAATATATCGTTAGCCTCCTGTAACTTCATGTGAATTACCTACAACATGGCAAACTCCAAAAAATAACTTGAATGAAGTCACTTATTACAAATAAATATACACAGAGTAATCACACTAACGTGATGTGTCAATGAGGAAATCGGTGGGCACCACATGTGCGTGGGAACACCTACCGCATAAGTTCGAGTCCTCTTCACGGCTCCTACAAATTTTCACAAATGAATATATTAAAAATACAACTAAACTGGTGATTTATTATATCACAGTCTAAATGTACCTTTAGGTACACCACTTTATTTTACTAAAGCAAAAACACCTTTCACAATGAAAAATATAAATAAAAGTAGGAAGGAAGGAATTATCAGGGGGAAAGCGCCAAGCCATTACGACTACATAGCACTTGGAAGGGGTCAGGATTAGGATCTGGGATGGGACGGTGGAAAGGAATGGTGTCCAACCACTTGACGGTCGGGGATTGAACGCCGTCTTGCATGAAGCGAGATAATCATAGAAATGTAGAAAGAGTTAGTTTAGTTTATTTATTATGCACCCCATACCCATGTTGTATGGGTATGGGGTAGTGGAAAGGGTTACAGGGGGCACATAATGGGCTCAGGGACTGAACACCACAATTCATTTAGCTAAGCGAGTTACAATCTTGATGAACTACTTACAAAATTCAATACTCGAGACAGACCACAAGTACGGTTTATTAATTAAGCAACTGACTTATGTGAAATAATGAAACTAACATTTAACTTCCATGAAACGAAAGTGGTCAGTCAACTGGCGCGCCCCATCACTACTACTGTATGAAATACGAAATACGTAATACAAAAATAATACGTAATATGAAATACGAATACGTAAATCTGTGTATCTATGTATTTACGTATGTAGGTTAGCTTAGCATTTTAAAAGCACCGAATATTACTGTGGTTGATTGTTCAATAAACCCTTGAACTATATGTTTAACACATCTCTAACCCTGTCCATGGAGGACAGAAGAAAATGTATATATGCTGGTTAGCATTGTAAATGTGTGGCCACGTCTGTGGTAGAAAAAAAAACTATGAAAGTCTCCAGAAAGACATGACTGCTCTGGATAAAATTTTACACAGAGTGCAGAACAGAAAACAGTTTTTTTTCACCTATAGGGGTATTAACCATGGAAAAGCCTACCCCCCAAAAACAATAAATGCCAAAACATTACTTGTTTAAAAATAAGCAGAGACGAATCCTCAAACACAATGGGGGGCGACCTTTAACAAGCCGCCGGTTTCCTGTCCTCACCAAGGCCACTATAAAGACCGCGGCCTTCGTGTAGCCTCAAGTAATACCATTAGAATGCTAAATAGCCTTCGTTCTCAACTCACAATCAAGGATCCCGGGTTGGTCAACCGGGCGGGGCAGAAATGGGTGGACATGTTTAATTTTACCTATAAATTGCCTCTGTTCACTTAAAAAGTAAATAGGTACACGGAAGTTAGGCAACTGTTGTTGGGTTGCATCCTGGGAATGATCAGCAGTTCGACCTTGGGGAGTACCTCGATACTAGCCTAGAGAGAGAGAGAGAGAGAGATAGAGAGAGAGAGAGAGAGAGAGAGAGAGAGAGAGAGAGAGAGAGAGAGAGAGAGAGTGAGTGTGAGCGTGTATTCACCTAGTTGTGCTTGCGGGGGGTTGAGCTCTGCTCTTTCGGCCCGCCTCTCAACTGTCAATCAACTGTTTCTACTACTACTACTACTACCTTTTTTTTTAACCCCACGCACACACACTCCAGGAAGCAGCCCGTGACGGCTGACTAACTCCCAGGTACCTATTTACTGCTAGGTAACAGGGGCATAGGGTGAAAGAAACTCCACCCATTGTTTCGCCCCAGCACCCGGGATCGAACCCGGGACCACAGGATCACGTGTATAGCGTGCTGTCAGCTCGGCCACCGGCTCCCTAACACACATACACTCGCTAGCACACATACACGTGTGTATGTGTGTGTGTAATACATACATACATACATACATACATACATACATACATACATACATACATACATACATACATACATACATACATACATACATACATACATACAGGCTTCCTGTCCTCAACAAAACGAATTATTAGTTCAGATAACTTGTATAAGTTAACCCTCAAAGAAACAAATTTTCTCTAATTATATTTAGGATAGACTAAAGTACTAAGATTATAAACATAATAACAAACATTTATTTATTTATTTACTTATTTACAAGAAGGAACATTAAGGTGTAAGAGTACATAACATTGATATTCTTACATTCTTGCAAAGCCACTAATACGCAGCGTTTTGGGCAGTAATTAAAAGGCATGTACATTGCAGCAGCATTTGATTTCAACTTAATAACTGCAATGAAAATAATTGTATTGATTATAATGGTGAAGCTGCGTGTCTTAAATACCAATATTGGGAGAGTGGGTAGCACAATAAACATTGTGAGTTTGAAGCACAAGGTAGGAAACTATGAGGATGTAATTAACTACTTATTTGGTTTTACTTTTGAAAGTTAGGTTAGAAAGTGTATTAATCCGGTTGTGAAGGAGTTCCATAGACTGGGTCCTTCTATTTGCATAGATTTAGTCTGACTAGAGATATTAAAGAGATATTTATTTCTGGTGTGTTTCTTTATTTCTTATTTCGTGGGTTCTGTAACATCTATCAAGTAAGAGTTTCAGATCAGGATTAGCATTTATAAATAACGTTTTGTACATGTAAAGAGCACAAGAGAATGTGTGGCGTGAGTGTATGTTTGGCATGTGAGAGGACTTAAACAGAGGGGCTGTGTGTTGTCTGAAGACAGAGTTTGTTATAGTTCTGGTAGCAAATTTTTTGCTGAGTGATGATAGGCTTGAGGTAATTTGCAGTGGCTGAACCCCATGCACAGATACCGTATGTTAGATCGGAATAGATTAGTGAGTAGTATAGTGAAAGGAGAACACAGTGAGGAATATAATATCTGATTTTAGAGCACTGTATATCGATATTTTTTTTAATACTTTTTTGGCTGTGTTCTTTGTGGGTGCTGAAGTTCAGTCTCTTGTCTATGTATAGGCCAAGGAACTTCATTTACAATGCTAATTTTTATATAATGCCATAATTTTTAATGATAATTAACATTTGTCTATCTGAAGGTGAATTTACTTTGATGATTTACTTCCAAATAAAATGTAGTAGGTCTTTTCTATGTTTAGTGTGAGTTTTTTGGTTGTCATCCATGAGTGTCACCCCCCTCCAAAAAATCATCATTATAAGGAACTTTGCAAAAGAAGAGGAGAAGAATAATCAGGAAATCACCGAGGTAATGATAGGAAAACTGATAAGCAAGGAGGAAAATCTGACCATTTCTGTTTGCTGTAGACACATTGTTGGATATGTATGGGATGGACACAATCTGTTGCATTCAAAACAAGGCAAGTTTTGTACTCTTCATTTTGTAGAGGGTTCGAAAAAGAAGGCGACAATCAAACTTAACTTTTCCTTGGCCTAGTACAGTACATATATAGGCCTAAGATTGCCTGTACGGCCTAGAATTATTGAATTAGAGGGACAGGCGAGATTAGGTTAAAAATATGGCTAGTCTGTTTCACTTGTTATGCTCTTTAGAATTCCCATTGTATAAAAAGTGGACTCTTTTCTTGGGTACAACAGTACTTATTTTGTATATTTTTTTGAAGGATGAGTTGATGTATGTATATTTCTTTACGGTCCACATATCTTCTCTGGGCCGGTGTTTTCCCCCGCCTCCAAAATGGGAAACTGGGCAACGATGACCATCAGCCTATTGTGTACATCCAATTTCCATCCATTCAACACAAGCCCGATGGATCGCTAAGCCACTAGGACTATGCGTAACAATGTTTGACCACATATATTCTAGTAGTAATATGTTCTACGAATGTCTTCTCATGAGGTAAGTCGGGTGTTTGTGGCAATACTGCAGCTCTCCACCTCGCTCGGGTTGAAACAAAAAACAGTGTAAGTGGCCTTGCCTTTGCATGCCAGAAACTTTAAAGCAGGAACGGGTGGAGTATCAATTATGTTCGTCCGGCAATGTTGACAGCTGAGGTGGGGGACAGCAGTTGCTGTAGTGGGCAGCTGCAGCTGGGGTACTGGGCAGCTGCAGCTGGGGTGGTGGGCAGTAGCAGAGGCCAGTGCAAAACTATAAACTTGTATCATATTCGATACTGTGGGCAGCTGTGTATACGATACTGTATATGAAGCAACTAATATAGCCTCAAAATCTGTTAAATAGATTAAAACAACTGCGTCGTTAGCAAAAAAACTTATTTTCAACGTAAAAAAAATCCTATAATAGTTCAAACTTGAACCAAAATCTGAATATTGCGGGCACAGTTACATTGACCACTGCGCATAGTCTGTAATTAAGCCGTGCATTGGTAACTCATACTAAATCATCCTGATGATAAACTCTACGTACAAACTGCACTTACCATCAAGAAGAAGAAATTATCCTTACCCAACACCCAGAATGTTGTATTACTCTCCAAGATTCCAGTGGACAAAGCCTCCATAAATCTTCTCCATATTACGTCGTCCAGAGGCCTATGTGAAGGCCGGTTGATAGTCATGAAAGTGACCTTGACCAAGACAATTGAGTGCAGTCAGTCACCATGTTCCATGCCAGGGCAGAGTCAGGCCAGACAGTAGGCTAGTTGACTCGGCGGGAAGAAGGCGATCCCAATCCCTGTGTTAGTTATAGCTCAAGATTAACTACTGTGCATCAACTACAATTTGTTGAATTTTACAGATGCAAGAATACATCTGGAATTCATGTAGGCTCCGAGCGAATTCAATGTAACATATTCGAAACATTCAAATTGGAATATTTACCCGTCTGTAGCCACATAAACAGAAGATACTGAATTTTATACATGAGATCTCCATGTATACTGAACAATGCAATGCGTGAGCACTACATATTCTGGCATTACTGAGAATTCACTCCTCCATAAGAACGCGTTAAGCTGCCGCCTCATGTTTTCCTCAAAGTGAGTACGACTGTGTGGAACATGTATTTGTTTCATTTTGATGAGTGACAGGTTAGTCTTAGCCAGTTAGTCTTAGTTAGTTAGCCAGTGTTCTAGAACCCATATTCACGAAGCAGTTACGCCAGTACTTACGAACGTGTACATCTTTCCCTCAATGTTTGACAGCTTTGGTTACATTTATTAAACGGTTTACAAGCATAAAAACCTTTCGAATTAACTCTTGTTATTGTTATAAACAGCCGTCTGGTGTTCCGGAGCTCATTAACTGTTTAATAATTGTAAACAAAGCCGCCAAATATTGAGAAAAGATGTTCAGGTTCGTAAGTGCTTGCGTAACTTCGTGAATCTGGCCCCTGAGTACTAAGGACGAGGAAAAAACAGAGAAAGCATAAATGGGGTGAAGCCTGAGAGGGGAAGAACTATGTAGTAGAGTGTTCTAGTGTTCTGTTCTTGGACCTTTATCATTCATAACATGTATAAATGATTTTGATATTGCAGTAAATTGCAAACTAAATAACATATATCTATAAGAGAAAATGTTTTGTCCAAGATTAAAGGCCAAACGCTAGGGGATAGCCTCGCCCAACTTTGCAGAATGACTGGTGGTGGAAGGGTGTTTGACCAACATAGGCTTGTCGAGGTTAACCCATTGCTCCCACTAAAAGGTAAATGGGTCCCATAGCGACCCCCAATGACGCAACCCTTTGGTGCCCTGGTCAACCCAAGCCCCGCTGGCTCCCTTAAAAATCAGGGGCATTATAAATTCAAGGAGATTACAGGGAACAACAGGGAAATCTCAATGATCTCGGCACTAGTTTAATTGATTTTATTTATATATATATACAAAAGTTCTTACATTCTTATACAGCCACTAGCACGCATAGCGTTTCGGGCAAGTCCTTAATCCTAATTTTCACATACACACACACACATCCCCAGGAAGCAGCCCGTAGCAGCTGTCTAACTCCCAGGTACCTATTTAATGCTAGGTGAACAAGCGCGTCAGATGAAAGAAACTCGGCCCATTTGTTTCCGCCTCCACCGGGGATCGAACCCGGACCCCTTAGGACTACGAGCCCCCGAGCGCTGTCCATTCAGCCGTCAGTTTATTAAAAAGTTCTGTTGTCAATTATTTGTATTTGAACAAAAGTACTGTCAGTATGCTTGTCTTAATGTGAAAACACACACACAAAACATTTGAAACAAAAGTGGCGAGGTGCAGTGGATAATGCATGCGTCATTTTGTCAGTTGGTTAACTTCTGTTAACATAATATAGCGCAAAAACAATTGGTGGAATTACTGAAGCGCTGCCAGATTCTCTGCTACTATAGAAATTTAACATATTTTATTAACCTAACCTGACCTTACTCGATAAGGACATAGGAAATGTATATGTTTATCTCTCAGAATGTTCGGTAATACGTTTATTGCTTGTGATGTGTCTATATATGTATTAACACAAGTACTGAACGGGGTGAGAAGAGCTTGAGCTACCTCATCCCTTTGTGTGTATTTTACCTCAATAAATGTTGTTGTTGTTGTTAAAGATTCGCTACATGGAACAAAAAGTTCCAAGTAACACGGGCTATGGTGAGCCCGTAGATAGTTCTCAATAAACTAATTTTAATTTCAATAAGGACATTCAACCCTATACAACAAAGCCCTTCAGTAGGGCGAATCACGGTGAACTTATTCACTGGCAGCTGTGTGTGATATAATAATATGGCGATGAAGCACAGTCTCCGCTCAACGGATTACAGAGATAAAATCAATATTAGACCTGTATTGTAACCGCTTGTACTACGTACGCTAATTCACGCAGCCCGACCGTTACAATCCTCCATTGTCATTTAAAGTCAATATTCTATGTAGTCTTACAATTGTTAACCAATATAAATCGTTGTATATGCTAACGTTCGCAACGTGTATTATATTGGAGGTCATGACCAGCAAATTATTTGCCTCTACGCTTTAAACGTATAACTTACCATATTACTTTCAAATAGGTATAATTTAAAAAAAAAAAAGTATCAGCAAGAATGTTAATTCTCAAACACGCATTATGTAAATTGGTAGTTGGTAAACACGTGATTGTTATTTCACGAAAATGACTATTTGTTTACATGGGAACTTTAAATAGGCAGGTGTTGTGTGTTGCAGGAGCGGCCCCCTGAGAGTGTGTTGAGGGGGAGGGGGATGATTTAGTTTGTGTTGCGAGGGCGGGCGAGCGAGTGAGTACTTGGTAGTGTAGCCACAAGATGGCAGTGTGTTCGTTTTAAGAATGTGATGGTGTCTGTGCCCAAGATTCTCCCGACTATTTGGTGTGAAACGTACGGATTAGTGATGGATAGTGAGGGAAATGGCCGTTCTGGTGTTCCGTTAGTGTGTTAGCGTCGCGTCTCCGCCCTAAAAATGAGGAAAAAACCCTGATAGCGTTCTTAAACCAGGTAAGTCCCGAGTTCACCCCTTGTAATACCTCAGGTGACTTCAATTGGCCTTAGGCAATTTCACTCCCAGAAAGGGAAGACCATTAAATTTTGACAGGTAAAGGCCTTGACTTTCCCTAGGAAATGGGGAAGGGGGGGGGGAAATGGTGACTTGTGTGTGCCAGTGGTGGCAAGAGCCAGCGTGTGGGAGTGAAGAGATGGGAGAGAATGGTGGGAGGCGAGGGTGTGTGTGCGTGGGGGTGGGAGGAGGAGAGACACCCAGCAGGGAGAGATGCTGTGGGACTCCCACGGGGCTGAGCTCAACGCTGCTCCTGCTGATGCTGCTGCTCCTGCTGATGCTGATGCCACACCAACACATCCCACACACATACACATGTCAGAGTGGTTGACAAATGGAATGCATTAGGAAGTGATGTGGTGGAGGCTGACTCCATACACAGTTTCAAGTGTAGATATGATAGAGCCCAATAGGCTCAGGAATCTGTACACCTGTTGATTGACGGTTGAGAGGCGGGACCAAAGAGCCAGAGCTCAACCCCCGCAAGCACAACTAAGTGAGTACAACTAGGTAAGTGAGTACATCTCCGCCCGCGCTCTTCAAATCTTCATCTTCTTCTCTATTGCCTCCTGCTGTTTCTCTTTCTTCCCTACACACGCAACATTCGCCCACTATTTTGTGCCTGTTTTGACGGGGGGAGGTGGGGGAGTTGGTGAAACTTTGGTACATAGTATTAATGTTTGACGCTGAAGTGGGGTTTGTAAAGTAACATCCCATCTCTCTCTCTCTCTCCCATCTCCCTTTCTCTCCCATTTCCCTTTCTCCCTTCTCCCTCTCTCCCATCTCCCTTTCTCCCATTTCCCTTTCTCCCTCTCTCCCATCTCCCTCTCTCTCTTTCTCTCTGGGAGCCCCTTATGTGGCATAGATGTAGGCAATGATTATTTTCTGGTGAGAGTCAGGATTAGTTGTGATTTGAAACCAAAGAAACTGCATTATATATATATATATAAATATATATAATATTATACGTGTGAAATGTAGTAAATAGGATAATACGATTTATATGGAGAAGTCTTAGCAGATACTAGTAGTAATAAGATTTTCTAGTGGTTAGTTCAGTTAATTGGACATTTTAAGTTAAATTCTTGGTCAGGAAAAGATACTTGGGCACACATACTTGCACCTGATGCGTCTGTTCGCCTAGCAGTAAAGAAATTACCAGCTGTCATTAACTGTTGTCAATGTTTTTCAAAGAAATTGTCTGGGACAAGAAGCCTATAAGGCTTGCTTAAGAGCATTTAGGCCAATTACTGATCTCTAGGATGCAACCCACTAAGTGTTGTCTAACTTACAGGTAAAGTACCTATATATTTCTATGGGAATAGAAAGAATAAAGTGTAAGGAAATGTACTCGAATGTCTAATACCTGAGGAATGAACCCAGGACCTTTTGGAAGTTACTGATTTTGGCATCTTAACTTGCTTAGCATTTTTTCTTTTAATTATATTATTGGTGTTAGAATTGACACAGTATATTATTAAGTAATTACTTGCAGATTGATAGAATGAATGTTTGATTTCTTTTGCATGACATGTTGTGTGATGTGTACATGTAGTGATATGTACACACATCACACTACATGATATGTACATGTGGTGTGTGGACATCTTAAAATGATGCAAGATGGCTTAGTTTTTATATTTATTCCACTTTACCCAAAGGTTTGGAAGAGCAAGTTATGAGGAGAGGGTTTGCATTGGATTTAGGCCAGTAATCTTAAACTATTGAGGCCATAAGTGTTTCCAATGCATAGAATATCATCGTACAGTACAGTAATTACAAACACAAACCTAAATGTACTTTCCAAGGAATTTGATGTATTAAAGTTGCAAATGCAACAACAATTTTATTCTTCCAAATTTTATTGTCTTCCTCCTCCTTTATTGTTGCTGTTATTATTTCTTTTATATTTCTAAAAAGAAAGTAAGATGTTCTTTCCGTATTTACCATCTGAAGGTCAGATGTGTAGATATACATTACAGGATTTAGAAATATATTTTTGGAATATATACAAGAGTTGTTACATACTTGTACAGCCACTAGTACGCGTAGAGTTTCGGGCAGGTCCCTGGAATACGATCCCCGCCGCGAAGAATCATTGTTACAACCGAGTACACATTTTACTGTTGAGTTAAACAGAGGCTACAGTTAAGGATTTGCGCCCAGTAAATCCTCCCCGGCCAGGATACGAACCCATGACAAAGCACTTGCGGAACGCCAGGCGAGTGACATTTTTCAAGGTGCCTGGTAAAATAAAAGAATGTGGCAAAAATAAAAAAATATTTGCCTCCTTTTGAGTAAAATAGTTTTGCTTGTAATTTATTTACATTATTGCACATTAGGCTACTTAAATTTACAAAAGGGCCACCATCCCTAGTGGTATTAATATAGACAGAAAGCTGGTGCTTTGCAAGTGGCATTTCCTTTACTTGTATTTCCAAAGATTTTTTCAGCCATACTGTATTTTGAGCTGTAACACCGAGAAAGGGCAGTTATGTTTAATAGTGAAATACAGAATTCAAGGATTTGTTTGAGTCAAGATTGCCCTGCCCTTTGAATATATTCAATATCACTATAGCATAGTACAGTATTCACCTGTTACTCTTCTACTTTCACGACTTAATAAATTCTGTTTTTATTAAAATGTTTTTCTAAGATATATTTCAGTTATGGTTTTTGTCTTTGTTGCTTGATGTTGAGTATCTTCCAGTTTGTCAGAATCCTTTCTTAAATAGTGCTCAAAATAATAGGTTATGCAATTTTTTTGACTAGGACATACTATACCTATGGTTTGTACAGAGAAGATGGTTTTCACAGGTCAAAATTCAAAAGATCTCCCAGTAAATTCTAATACAGTACTGTACAGTATTGTACTGTATTTTATTGGTTATTTCTTTGCAGCCTTAGTGTACCTTGTTTTACCTGAGGGCCACTAACCTTAGTAGCCTCAATGAGGACAGGAAGCCAGCGGCTTGTCAAAGGTTCCCCCCCCCCCATTTGCCTTGATGATCTTTTCCAGGTATACTGTATTTTAAAACCCAACACAGTTTTGGCATTTACGGTGTCAGCGGGTAGGCGGTTCCATGGGTTAATAACTATGTGGGTGAAAAAGCAACTCCTGTTCTCAGTCCTACATTGTGGCATGTTGAGATTGAAACCATTGCTCCTTGTTTGTGTTACACCTGACCTTCCGAAGAAAATATCGAGGTCAACACCCTCTAACTTGGTCAGTATTTTAAATGTTTCGATGAGATCCACCCTGTCATGCCTGGTTTGCAGTGTTGTTAGTCCTGTGGCCTTCAATCGTTCCTCATGAGGGAGGTGACTTAGCTGTAGAATGACTTTTGTTGCCCAGTGTTGCACCTCCAGAGCAGCTTTGTCCTGAAAATGAGGTCTCCATGTTTACATAGAGTAATCCAATTGGAGGTGCACCAGAGATTTATACAGTTGAACCTTTACCTTCTTTTCCTTATAGTCAAAAGTTTGCTTGATTATCCCAAGAGTTTGGTTAGCTTTTCTGACTGCTGCACCCACCTGTTGTGTAACTTTTAATGAGTGGTGGATTTTGACTCCAAGGTCCTTTTCTTCATCAATCTGCTGTAATGCAATGCTATAAATTGGGTAGTCAATGCATGGGTTATGCCCCACATGTATTCGGACCAAAGAGCCAAAGCTCAACCCCCGCAAGCACAATTAGGTGAGTACATGTATGGTCTTACATTTATCAATATTAAAAAGCATTTGCCCGTCTTCTGATCATTTTTGGAGTTCATGTAGATCTAGTAAGGCTTCAATATCATTATCATTTCCCACCTTACCATAAATCTTTGCGTCATCTTCAAATTTGATGATGTGGTTTGTAATCTATGTCATTGATTTATATGACAAAAAAGAGTACGTCCCTAAATGGACCCTTGTGGCACCCAACTTATCACATTTCTCCATTTTTTTTTTTTTTTGATATATACAAGAGTTGTTACATTCTTGTACAGCCACTAGTACACGTAGCGTTTCGGGCAGGTCCCTGGAATACGATCCCCTGCCGCGAAGAATTGTTTAAATCAGATCAGATTAGTTTCCAGATTCGTACCAGTGTCGCTCACTGTTGTCTTTCTTTACTTTTATTATCTCAGTTGTGTTTACCCAGGTGCTTAGATTCAAACACCAGCAGGATAGAGAGCAAATTGTGATTGCTTGTGGTACAAGAAAGCTCATCTATAGTAAGGCATTCAGACCAATAGCAGATTTTGTTCTAGGTTATAGGTAAACCTCCATTACGTCCATATAAATACTGTATACTAACTAATTTTATATTTGAAAGAAAATAAAGCCATAATAAATAAAATCAACCTTTAAAAAGTTTAGTGATTTCAATACTTTTAAGGTGACTTCAATACTATTTTGTCTCCAATAGCCAAATTCTTTTCATGAGTTAATCAACTACTGAAGTAACCCTAAGTTGATTGACTGATATTAACAAGTGAATGCATTTTTTCCTGTTTCAACAGACATTAACCAAAAAAAAACATTAACCAAAAACCAGCGGTGTTATATGCCTGTCTTATAGTACTCAATAAGTACTTTATTAGTATAGGATTATAAAGGAAGAAAGTTTTTCTCTTTGGATATTATACAGTTGACCTTTTGCCAATATCCAGACAAAATAAATTAAAAAATGCCATCAATGGCTTGCCAAATTCATCATGCTACCTTACATAGGCTTATAAATAAATAGGTGAACAGAGGCATTAGGTGACTGGAAAAGTGCTCAACAATTTCTATCTCGCCCAGAATTGCTTAACCGTGAGCTGAGAATGACCAACTGTACAAAGATACCCTAAATATTGGACCATAATGTCTACAAGGGGATTGGGAGAAAGTCACCAAAAAATGTCAAATCACAACAAAAGTTCTGACATTGTTACCAAGTTCAGTAATATCAAATCATAATACAGTACTCATTGGTTCGCAACAAATGAGCCATCACCGCTATCCCCTGCGATTCTTGTGTCCGAGCCCCTGGAATGCCGGTGTCCGAGCCCCTGGAATGCCGGTGTCCGAGCCCCTGGAATGCCGGTGTCCGAGCCCCTGGAATGCCGGTGTCCGAGCCCCTGGGATGCCGGTGTCCGAGCCCCTGGGATGCCGGTGTCCGAGCCCCTGGGATGCCGGTGTCCGAGCCCCTGGGATGCCGGTGTCCGAGCCCCTGGGATGCCGGTGTCCGAGCCCCTGGGATGCCGGTGTCCGAGCCCCTGGGATGCCGGTGTCCGAGCCCCTGGGATGCCAGTGTCCGAGCCCCTGGGATGCCGGTGTCCGAGCCCCTGGGATGCCGGTGTCCGAGCCCCTGGGATGCCGGTGTCCGAGCCCCTGGGATGCCGGTGTCCGAGCCCCTGGGATGCCGGTGTCCGAGCCCCTGGGATGCCGGTGTCCGAGCCCCTGGGATGCCGGTGTCCGAGCCCCTGGGATGCCGGTGTCCGAGCCCCTGGGATGCCGGTGTCCGAGCCCCTGGGATGCCGGTGTCCGAGTCCCTGGGATGCCGATGCCATGAAATAAATATACAATATTACTGTACTGTTAAGAGTGTTGCCTATTGTATTAAAATTGAGGGAGATACAATAGACCATGATAAATTTGGTTATACAGCTGTTCTGTACTGGCAAAATTCCCTTATAGATAGCTGATGTGTCTCCATCAGCACACTATGATCAGGGTGTCTGGCCACTTGGCACACAACAAATGGAGCTTCACTTTAAATGTAGTCCAAAGTCAAAATATATATTTTTCTTACCATATTGTATTATCTTTATTTGCATTTATACAACTGTATTACACCATTTTTGTTTGAAAATATTACTTAATAAGTGTTGTATTGTTCTGTTAAAAGCAAAATTAATTTTAATATAAAATGGTTGGCCCATGCTGATGCTGGACACAATTGAACTTGGAATGGAACAGAAAGTAGTTACTTATGTACAGTAGTTTTCTCACTAAAGTCGTGGTCTTTACCAAGATATGAAACATTGGTTCTATAAAATGACGCCTAAATGGATGCCGTATATGCAAATCCTGCAGTGATATTAAAAAAAAATTGATACTAGTGTCTGGACACTGTTTATTAATCACATTGCATCATTCTAAATGTCTACCTATGCCATCTTACAATTTAAGGACTGTACATTTACCTGAAAAAAAATAATATACAACCCCTTAAATTTGACAAAAAAAAAAACTTTATTTCTGTAAGGTCCATGCACTGAAATGAGGGAAATTTTGTATAATATTTATTCAAAGACATTTTTATTAGATACCCTTCTGAATGCCAAGAGGTCGGCTAGTCATGCCTCTTCGGTTTAGAGGGAGTGTTGAAGAGTTTTGGGCCCCTTTTAAAGATTATAGTATTATATTCTCTCTCCATATACCCACTGCACCTCTAGTTTTCAAAGGGGTTATTTTGTAAATACTTATTTCCATGTGCAGATTTGGAACCAGTCTCTATTATCGTCTCCTTCGCCTTCAGTTTAAATCACAGAAACCACTTGTTTTTCTTGGTAGTAACTGATTTTGACATTTTCTCATCCCACAAAGTGGGTTTTGTACAATTAATGTATGAACCCATTGGTATAAGAGTGGGTTTTATTTAGTACTAGTGGTTATTTAGTACCTACTAAATAACTATAACAATCTTTTGTGCATCTTATAAATATAATATTTTTAATAATATATGCAACACCATGTACCTACTTAGGATTCCCAACCTTTCTCTACATGAAATACTTCCCATATATTATCAATTCTCTCTTTGGACACAGCCAATTATGTCTCTTTTAAACTATCAACTTTATTCTCTTGATCTTTTGCCTATGTGAACTACCATTCTCCACCATTTACAGTATTATTCAGTCTTGCTTAAAACTATCATGTGATCAGTGAAACCATTTTTTTTTTTTTTTTACAAAAGTTGTATTAAAATGCTATATTTTCTACAAGAATGCCTGTTTAGTCAATTATGCTTTTTCATCACCGATAATACCGTTTAGATTTGCATATAGGCCCGCTCTTATGTTGCAATATGCATTGTTAACACAATTTTGCAGTCTCCGTGGTGTAGTGGTAAGACACTCGCCTGGCGTTCCGCGAGCGCTATGTCATGGGTTCGTATCCTGGCCGGGGAGGATTTACTGGGTGCAATTCCTTAACTGTAGCCTCTGTTTAACGCAACAGTAAAATGTGTACTTGGATGAAAAAACGATTCTTCGCGGCAGGGGATCGTATTCCAGGGACCATAGGATTAAGGACTTGCCCGAAACGCTACGCGTACTAGTGGCTGTACAAGAATGTAACAACTCTTGTATATATCTCAAAAAAAAATCTAAAAAAAAAAATTTTCATTACTCATATCTCAGGCTTCAATGTACTCTGGACAAGGATTGTTCCAGGCACGCAATGTACACATGTCATATATATTTCAAATAATCAATGATAATGTTTTTGTAATTTGTCTTTGTTTATAATTTGTATTTCCACAAATATTTAATTGTTAATGTTATCACACCGAGCCTAAGTGGTCATCACTACATCTTGAACTGTGCTGCAAGAAGTCAGTCATTCCCTGAAGAGTAGTGTATAATTTCCAGGTCACCGTGAATGCAAGGCAGGGCATACTGCTCATTGGTATTCCTGACATCATATGCATTCACACGGACTCTGGACAAGGAATGTTCATTGAATTTTGTTTTATTGCAAAAGTGGGGACATTGGCTTCTCACAAGTCGAGCCTGGCCTCGGGCCGGGCTTGGGGAGTAGAAGAACTCCCAGAACCCCATCAACTAGGTATCAACCAGGTATTGGCAACCGTTAATAAATGAATTTCTTATTGTTCAAATGCATGAACAAATATTCATAAAGATGTCTACAACAATCAGGTAGTAATTTTGGTCTCATTTGGCCTAGCTGTTCACGTATTTGTGGGAGTGGGCCCCCCACAAACACACAGTTGGATATCCAGATCAGCCATGAAGACATTAACATATATTTCTTCATTGAAAGTAGTGAGAAATTTGTGCCTAAAAGTATTCAGACGAAATCAGCTCCATAACGTTTCCTGTTGCCAATTTAGCGAGTTTACCCGCTTTCGGGTTGGTCTGAGACTTACGGCTCAAGCCACTTCTTAGGTAGCTTAATCTTTATCAATCAATCGGTATGAGACCGCAGGCTTTCCTGCCGAACAGGTATGATAGTAAAAATGGGTTGGGAGTCATTGCATCAGGCGGCTGACAGCTGGAAAAGCTGACGCCCAGGAACTGACGCTTTACATTGCAAGCCGTTACACGACTGTTCACAAGAGGAGAAAGTTATGTGTGGTAATAACACTGAAAATAATATGCTTAAATATACTAGAAAGACGAGTCACGTCAAGGTTAGGTCTCAAACAGGCAATAATACACAAACGCTCACTAATAATGAAGTATCCCTAAAGAGATACCGTAACCGTAAACCTTACGGTATCCCTAAAAGATACCGTAACCCTAAAAGAGATACTCTAAAGTATCCCTAAAAGAGATACCGTAACCGTAAACCTTACGGTATCCCTAAAAGATACCGTAACCCTAAAAGAGATACCCTAAAGTATCCCTAAAAGAGATACCGTAACCGTAAACCTTACGGTATCCCTAAAAGATACCGTAACCCTAAAAGAGATACCCTAAAGTATCCCTAAAAGAGATACCGAAACCGTAAACCTTACGGTATCCATAAAAGATACCGTAACCCTAAAAGAGATACCCTAAAGTATCCCTAAAAGAGATACCGTAACCGTAAACCTTACGGTATCCATAAAAGATACCGTAACCCTAAAAGAGATACCCTAAAGTATCCCTAAAAGAGATACCCTAAAGTATCCCTAAAAGAGATACCCTAAAGTATCCCTAAAAGAGATACCCTAAAGTATCCCTAAAAGAGATACCCTAAAGTATCCCTAAAAGAGATACCCTAAAGTATCCCTAAAAGAGATACCCTAAAGTATCCCTAAAAGAGATACCGTAACCGTAAACCTTACGGTATCCATAAAAGATACCGTAACCCTAAAAGAGATACCCTAAAGTATCCCTAAAAGAGATACCCTAAAGTATCCCTAAAAGAGATACCGTAACCGTAAACCTTACGGTTATGTCATATTTTAGTTTTTTTCTGATGCTGTATCCCGAGAAAGCCTCATTGTGTTGACTTAATTCTACAACACGAATGTAAAGTTCAATACTGTGTAGGCTACAGTAACTTTAAATTGAGCCTTCTATTTAAATAGTACTGTAGGCCGCGCTTCGTCGAGACCAGTTTTATAAACACAAAAATCTAACGCTTGGGATTTTATTTTATCAATAAATTATCACGCGAGTTGACCATACATAAGCTTACTTTGTTTCTTTAAACAAAGAACTTTTTGTTTCTTTGTTTCGTTTAAGCGAGCTTTGTTTCTGCCCGAAACGCTGCGCGTGCTAGTGGCTTTACAAGACTGTAATTACCATATTTGTATCCTCACATTCCTTATGTACATTCTTGTATATGCATAAATAAATAAATAAATAAATAAACTTGTTAGCAAGATTGCATGCTCTGTAGGACATCTCAATGGGAACTAAATGTAAGCAATCCACTAGATAAGCTGAAGATCTAACCAGCGTCCTGTTAGTCGTGAGGTAACTGCTCAATGCTTCCCCATAATAGTATTGAAAGATTAAGGATTAGAACATTATATGTATATTGCATATAGATAACGTGTGCGCCCAGCCAGTTACAGCCCCGCTCCTGGGCCAGATAAGTTCACTACGGGCTCACCATAGCCCGTGCTACCTTGGAACTTTTGTTCTAAGTAGCTGAATCTAAAACAACAACGTGTGCGTTGCTCACTCAGTAAGGTTAAACCTCTTTTGGTCTAGAAAGTAACAGTGTGGCTGGCTGCATGCATTTGTGGTCACTAGGTTTCTAATTATAATGACTACTGAATAGTGTACATGCTGTTAACTTCGTTCAGGCTAAATTGCCAGAGATTGACATTGCTTTTCAAGGACTGCACTGTATAGACTGCTCATATTTGAGTGCTACTGACAAACGGTAAACATTCTTCTTGCCAATACAGGGAAATACTGTATTGTCAAAACGAAAGTTTAAATTCTCAAGAGGAATTTGGACAGGTTTTTGTAGACGGTGCCGGATCAACCGGATTGTGATGGATGTTTGGGCCTGATAGTTGCAAGTAACAGCCTTACCGATCAAGTGCTTACCTAACAGTGCCTAACGGGGAGTGAGATCTCGTTCTTCATACCCCATCTGTTCAACCTGTCCTCTTAAAAAGAACGTCGCTTTTGGCCATTTGCCCATATGGCCGAATATGGACGTAATTTGAAAATGAATATAAATTTGGCATTTCTTTTTCAACAACAGTAAGTTAAGGGTCCTCTGATAGGTTAGGTGGGCAGGAAATTCTCATAAGTTTCAAAACGGTATGAAAAACGTTAATGGAAAGTTTCCTCTTCTAACCTTGCCGAGTAAGCCGGACGACTCATACAGAAAACGGAATAGTACCTCACTTTTGTGAGTCGATTTCATTTCAAATTACGTCCAAATTTGGCCATAGAGCGCATGCGAGCGAAAAGTGATATTATTTTTAAGAGGACGGATTGCTCTGTTAGCCATGTTGTACTTCTTGCATTACAATTTAATTGTTTTGACTTTCAAACTATTTGTTGAATCTGGCCTTAAAGTGGTGGAGGGAGGTGGCTTCCACAGTTTCTTCTTTCTGTGCATTCCACTTGTTAACTGCCCATACTGGGTGTGAGTATTTCCTTACATTCCTTCGGCTCATTTGAGTTTCCAGTTTCCACCTATATCCTCTTGTTCTACTCTCAATTTGAAGACGCTATCCTTTTCTATTTTATATATTCCCCGCATTAATTTGTATGTTGTGATCATGTCCCCTCTGTTCCTTCTATCCTCTAAGAGTTGGGAGATTGTTTCATTAGCCTATTCTCACAGTTTATCCCTCTTAGCTCTGCCACCAGTCTTGCTGCCAACCTTTGTACTTTTAACATTTTGGTTTTATGCTTCACAAGTCTTCCACCCCAAAAATAAAATAAAATATATCTTACCCCACGGGCCTGTAGTAGTAGAACAACTGGAAATTGGTTATACGTAAACGATGAGGCTTCTATACGATAAGACAGTCTCCGTGGTGTAGTGGTAAGACACTCGCCTAGCGTTCCGCGAGCTCTATGTCATGGGTTCGTATCCTGGCCGGGGAGGATTTACTGGGCGCAATTCCTTAACTGTAGCCTCTGTTTAACGCAACAGTAAAATGTGTACTTGGGTGAAAAAACGATTCTTCGCGGCAGGGGATCGTATTCCAGGGACCTGCCCGAAACGCTACGCGTACTAGTGGCTGTACAAGAATATAACAACTCTTGTATATATCTCAAAAAAAAAAATCTCAAAAGAGATGAGCTTAGTCGTGCAGTAGTTCATTGTATCGATAAAAAACGAACGCTGGAAATAAGAGCCGTGCATGTCTGGGTGCGTGTCTGTGACACGCAGCTCGGTTAGGACTATAAACTGCCACAGCCTGGATCCAGGCACAGCCGAAGACTGGGTGAGGGGGGGGGGTCATCCCCTAAGATGATGATGCGTATGGCGAGATGAGCCTTGTAGCGGTAACCTAATTTATTATCACGTAGCTGTGTTCCTGTTTACCAGGATGGCCGGGAAAAAGTTGTCTTCGCTCAGCGGCCACGGTCAGTGCTGGCAGCATCTGACCAGTCATTGCGGGATTGTTTATACTTTATTGGAGCCGGGGTTACAGACCGGTTGGACCTACGGGCGCTGGACCTGTCCCCGCTCCCCCGGTCACGTAAAATTGGGTTTCTTATTCTCAGCTTCAGTTTGTTGCATATACATACATATACATATACCGGTATATGTATACATATACATATATGCAAACAAGCTTGAATGGTCCCCAAGCCAATATGCAACTGAATATAAGCAGATATATATATATATATATATATATATATATATATATATATATATATATATATATATATATATATATATATATATATATATAATAACGGCTTCTCCAATGGTTTCGTCGAAGACATCATAAGAAGGAAAGTGAAAAACCATGCAACCTCTGAAGAGACAACTAACACAACACCTATACCCCCTATTAGACTATTTTACAGGAACTTCTTTTCCACAGCTCATAAAACGGAGGAAAGGGTCCTGAAAGATATTGTTAATAGAAACGTTATCCCTACAGACAAAAATCAGAGGATACAACTGACGATTTACTATAAAACCAGAAAAACGGCCAGCCTACTCATGAGAAACTCTCCAGACACAAAACAGAACGCTTTAAAAGAGACTAACGTCGTCTATGCCTTCAAATGCCCTCTTGGGGACTGTAAGCTCCAAAAAACCCAGTATATAGGCAAGACAACAACATCTCTTTCTAGGCGTTTAACGATGCATAAGCAACAGGGCTCCATTAAGGAACATATAATCTCTTCCCACAACCAAACCATCGCCAGAGAAATCCTAGTAAACAACACAGAAATCATCGATAGATACAGCAATAGCAGGCGGCTTGACGTTTGCGAGGCACTACACATCAAGAAGTCAACACCAGCAATCAACAGCCAATTATTGCACAACTATATTCTACCCACCTCAAGACTCCGCTCCAATATAGAAGCATCAAGAAATATGGACCAATAGGCTTTCTACAAACACTTCTATTCAATATCCATAGTTTCGTGTTCTGTCTTGTGTTGATGAAATTAATACCCTATTAATACTCTTGTTCTGTCTTGTGTTGATGAAATTAATACCCTATTAATACCACATCTTGTTCTGTCTTGTGTTAATGCCACATCACCCCTTCCACCTCACTCAAATGTAGATATAAAATCGGAGATGCGTAAGTTCTATTCAGTTGTGTATTTGTGAACTAAAGTCTTTGAAAATGTAATAAGTTTTACGAAACGCGCTCGTGTCGCGTCAGACTAGAAATAAAAATGAATTTTGGAGAATTGATTTTTGATTTACCTCCAACAGTGAAACGAAATGTACGAAAGATTGAGAAAATTCGTGTTAGAATTATTAATCTTACTTTTTCGGTCATATTTAATAATATATATATATATATATATATATATATATATATATATATATATATATATATATATATATATATATATATATATATATATATATATATATAATCTCAGATATCGTGTATCAGGCCTAGAGAGGTTAGAATAGGCTAGTTTGTCAAAGCAACACAAGTAAAAAATAGTTTTCAGGTTTCTCCAACTCAATAGTTCAGATATCTACGTTTTAATTTCATTGTACGTCGGTATATGTAGTATGGTCCTCATCGTTACTGTAAGTACTACCAACACAGGAGATGATGATGTTTCAGATTTAGCTACTCAGACCGAAGTGTCCATGTAGCACGGGCTATGGTGAGCCCGTAAAAAACAGGAGAATGGGCTGTTGGTTTTATACCGCTTCTACCTCCTCCTACACTGCCTAGCTTCGTGAAATGGGTCTAAACTCTATGGTATAGCTCCTTGTAATGGGTTTACAAGGTATACCATATCAGTGGTGTACCTCCTTGTAGCGGGTTCCGGGCATGTGTGTAAAACATGCTCGATTGACGTTTTAATCAACGGTTTAAACCTTGCCTCATCGTTACCTTGACGTGCTTCCGGGGCTTAGTGTCCCCGCGGCCCGGTCGTCGACCAGGCCTCCTGGTTGCTGGACTGATCAACCAGGTGCTGGACTGATCAACCAGGATCGTTACGCCAACGTCATTTTTTCCCTCCAGAAAATGGGGAGGAGATAGCGGGGAGCTATCTTGTATTTCCCCCAGAAAATGGAGGGGAGATAGCGGCGAGCTATCTTGTATTTTCCCCAGAAGTCGTCATCATCTTCCCTCGTGGGTAAATATTACAGGGCCCCACCCATTGGTCTCTTACGACCACTAATACGCCTTGAACAAATCCACAAGGGCCGTGACGAGGATTCAAACCTGCGTCCGGGAGCATCCCAGACACTACCTTAATCGACTTGTCATTTGTTGCATCACGTTAGTGTGATTTCTGTGTGTACTAATACGCCTTGTTTGTGGCCAGAACACTTCATCTAACGACCACTCCACCTTGATTACATCAACTTCATTAGCCCCTCATGTAACCTGATAACCTCACTGGTTTCTTACATGTGTCTTCCGATGCGTATCTGCATATCAACTTTTCTTATTTTTCACTTTACTCCCCAACTTTACGATTGGGCTGTTTTGCTGCACCTATCAACGTCTGGAGGGAGGCGTATCCAAGTTGTCTTCGTCCATTCTTCTAAAAAAAATATTTACACATTTTGGGTTTCCGTTTAAATATATACCGGGTGATAACTTAGTTGTAAATTTATTTATATTGCTATTTACTCCATTTATCTATACGATCACTAACTGGGTGCATTAATGTAAAAGGATAGTAGTGATAGTGATGTCAGATGACTGAACATTTAGTTCAGTCATGAACTATGTATGAATATTTAGTGAACATATGCAGGCGATGAGTCACAATAACGTGGCTGAAGTATGTTGACCAGACCACACACTAGAAGTTGAAGGGACGACGACGTTTCGGTCCGTCCTGGACCATTCTCAAGTCGATTGAACAGTGAACATGGCCAAACTAGGTTGGGATCAGCCAGGGAGGATGCCATCCAAATGCTCGTAATTTTTAATTCACTTGGGCTTTCCCGTTTGCAATACTGCTCTGTGCTCACCTTTCAAGGCAGGAGAGAGATGTGATATAGAAGCTATGCAGAAAACATACTGCATGCAGTGACACAGTAAAATTTCTTAATTACTGGGGCCGTCTGCAAGCTGAGACAATACATCTGGTTGATACTTGGTTGAATTGAAATCACATTGAAATTAGTTTAAGTACGTTTATTGGGACAGTAAGATAGGTCTCAGAAGGATAGAGTAGCTTAGGCTCTTTCTATCCTCCGATTAATGAATGGGGTCTTCGAGATCGCTCGCAGTTTGTCCTGTAGGAGGCTTGGCTGGTCTATGCCGCGTGAGTAGATGGATGGATGCGTCGCGCTGGGAAAGCTATCCTTAGCTTTCAAACCTCCATGTTGTTGTTCAAGATTCAGCTACTGGGAACAAAACGTTCCAAGTAGCACGGGCTATGGTGAGCCCGTAGTGGACTTACCTGGCACAGGAGCGGGACTGTAACCGACACCTAACCTCCAGTTGTTGTTGTTATAGATTCAGCTACTCGGAACAAGTTCCAAGTAGCATGGGCTATGGTGAGCCGGTAGCTTACCTGGCACAGGAGCGGGGCAAGTAGTATGGGCTATGGTGAGCCCGTAGTGGACTTACCTGGCACAGGAGCGGTGCTCCCCTAACCTCCAAAACATCACATAATATATAGATGGAAAATACCCGCGGAGCACACGACTAGGCTCCTCTACCATCTCTCAGTAAATATACCAAAGTTCAGTTACCCGAACAAAGGTTTACATTTTCAAGAGGGAATTATTCAGGCTTCAGCAGGAAGTGTCGGATCAGCCGGGTTGTGATGGTTCTGCGAGCGCTGCCAACACCAGAAATGCTTGGCCTGGAGCAGGGCATATTATCCACAGATACTCTCGAAACGCATCGCAGGTAATACACGGCATCTCACACGTCCAACAACCCTTCCACTCCCATCCCCAATCACGTGAGTGGCCCGGTGGGGGATGGTCTGACGGCGTTGATACCTAGGGTCGGTTTTGGGTAATGATTGTGCGGTGGTCCCCCAGAACACGCACAAAAGTAAGAGAAGCCAAGGAGGGAGGGTCGAGGCTGGCTGGCTGGCTGGCTGTTGAGAGGAAGGGGCGTCGGTGGGTGTGGAGGGAGGGTGGTCGTGCTGACAACATGCCCGTCTGTGCCGCACTCCTCCACCTGCCCGTCTGTGCCGCACTCCTCCACCTGCCCGTCTGTGCCGCACTCCTCCACCTGCCCGTCTGTGCCGCACTCCTCCACCTGCCCGTCTGTGCCGCACTCCTCCACCTGCCCGTCTGTGCCGCACTCCTCCACCTGCCCGTCTGTGCCGCACTCCTCCACCTGCCCGTCTGTGCCGCACTCCTCCACCTGCCCGTCTGTGCCGCACTCCTCCACCTGCCCGTCTGTGCCGCACTCCTCCACCTGCCCGTCTGTGCCGCACTCCTCCACCTGCCCGTCTGTGCCGCACTCCTCCACCTGCCCGTCTGTGCCGCACTCCTCCACCTACCCGTCTGTGCCGCACTCCTCCACCTACCCGTCTGTGCCGCACTCCTCCACCTGCCCGTCTGTGCCGCACTCCTCCACCTACCCTGATTGGAAACAATATTAGCGCCTCCTTACCCCCGGCTCCCTCCGCCTCTCGCTCGCAATTCACGGCCGGCCTTCCTTCCCGCCCTGGTGCACCTCGTCATTCGTACGTCTGCTTGTATCATTAGGATGTCTGCTGTGTCATTAGTATGCCTGTCTTTTTCTTTCGCACGTCTGTCCATTCATCGCCTGTTTGTTCACTCGCCAGTGCGATCACTTGGGGTTGTTTAATAAATAGAGCAGCTCCAAATGCACGATCTGTCACAGCTTGGTGTAGTGTGGCAACCTTGCTATAACCCCACCGTCCACCTGGTTAGTAACACTATGCGTATTACACCGACTTTACACTCAACACAACACATTTTCCCTCGGTTTATACCTGTGTTATGTGTTTGTGTGTGTGTGTAGACGAGGACAATTGTTATTGTCCTATTGTCCTCGTTACGTTCCTCTGGGTGGCCCTCGTTGTCTTACGTAGCATCACATAGGCAGCTGTGTCTCGGAACTCTGGGTTGTAATGTCTCGTGGTAGAGATGGATGGGGTTCACAACGCGGCGTTGTGGTTATTTCTGGTTATGGTTAATGTTGTCCGTTAGGTTTTCTCCTCTGTGTTGATTTGTTGTTCTTTTGAATCTTATTTGCTTATATATATGTCCCGAGCATATAGGTATGCGAGCCTGATGCGGCGCATGTGTTCTTGTGACTGACTGGGACGTTTCATCTGGGGGGGGCCGCGGGGACACTAAGCCCCGGAAGCTCCTCAAGGTAGCCTCAAGGTAGCCTTGTGTTATATCGTGTTATTTTAACAATAGTAGGTCTAAGTGATTGATAATTTGATACCATCCAGCAGACTGGGACGTTTCATCTGCTGTATTAGTGTATATCTTGTGCATTGTTGGCCCGCCCAACCACTTGGGCTGGACGGCAGAGCGACGGTCTTGCTTCATGAAGATCGGCGTTCAATTCCCGACCGTCCAAGTGGTTGGACACCATTCCTTCCCCCCCCCATCCCACCCCAGATCCTAATCCTGCCCCTTCCAAGTGCTATATAGCCATAATGGCTTGGCGCTATCCCTTGATAATTCCTTCCTTGTGCATTGTTGTAGGTGCGTTTCTTACCAGTGCTGAACTCTGCTGTCTTCAGATGACACCCAATTAAAAATTGATGAACGACTTTGGCGGCTTTTTCGTATGTCAACCAACCAACCAGGTATCAACCAGGTACATTAATGCTGCAACTTGATGATCAATTGTAATTTGTTTCGTTTACCTGTGGTCGCCTTCGAGGCTCCTACTAGAAAGGCCAAGGCTTCCTTAGGTCTCGAGAAATTGAAATTGAAATAAGTTTATTGAGGTAAAATACACACAAAGGGATGAGGTAGCTCAAGCTATTCAATACAAATACTGGAGGGTCAGGTCCCAAATCTACACAGTAAAATAACAACGTACTGGAGTGAACGATATGGAAGAAAATGCAAGATTGAACCTGTGAAGAGCAGAGGTGCCATAGGCACAATCAGAGAGCACTGTATAAACATCAGGGGTCCGCGGTTGTTCAACGTCCTCCCAGCGAGCATAAGAAATATTGCCGGAACAACCGTGGACATCTTCAAGAGAAAACTGGACGGTTTTCTAAGAGAAGTTCCGGATCAGCCGGGCTGTGGTGGGTACGTGGCCCTGCGGGCCGCTCCAAGCAACAGCCTGGTGGACCAAACTCTCACAAGTCGAGCCTGGCCTCGGGCCGGGCTTGGGGAGTAGAAGAACTCCCAGAACCCCATCAACCAGGTATCTCACCCCGTTCAGTACATGTGTTAATACATACATAGACACACATCACTAACAATAAACATATTACCAAACATTCTGAGAGATAAACATCTACATTTCCTAACACACACAGAGATCACACTAACGTGATGCATCTAAACTGCTGGTTGAAACTTCGGTTTCAACCCTTTTACCCTGTCGTAGCTCAGTCGATTAAGGCAGTGTCTGGGATGCTCCCGGACGCAGGTTCGAATCCTCGTCACAGTCCTTGTGAATTTGTTCATATGTCTACATTTCCTAAGGTCTCGAGTGCTTTATGAGGCTGCTCGTCACTCACAAGGCTCGTAGCCATCACAGTCGGACTGATCGGCCACCTCTTCCAGTAACTTCTGACCACTTTCCCCCCTCGATTGTTTTGAGCTTCGTTATGACACTTGTATTTGCCGGTAGGTAGGAGGGCGGAAATAGCAGTCCTTTCCTATAAAGTGTGCTATAATTGTGCTAATGACAATTAGCATTGTGTATCTCTAAGAGGAAACTAGATTGTTTCCTCCAAGGAGTGCCGGACCAACCGGGGCTGTGGTGGGTATGTGGGCCTGCGGGCCGCTCCAAGCAACAGCCTAGTGGACCAAACTCTCACAAGTCAAGCCTGGCCTCGGGCCGGGCTTGGGGAGTAGAAGAACTCCCAGAACCCCATCAACCAGGTATCACAAGCCTGCGATAATACCTAAAGTGTACATACGGCTCAAATCAATGTTTGAAGGTGAATGAAGGTGGCAAACTGTTGCTTCTTTATGCATACCAAAAGTTTACCTCTTGTTTACCTCTCTCACAATCGACTTGAGAATGGTCCAGGACGGACCGAAACGTCGTCGTCCCTTCACCTTCTAGTGTGTGGTCTGGTCAACAGACTTAGTCACGTTATTGTGACTCATCGCCTGCTTACCTCTTGTTCGTATTTTGGGCCTAAGGGAGCTATTTTTGTTCATTGTGTGCACTGGACTTTCTTTTCTGCGCTGCCACACACACACACCAGACTGCTCCGGTGAGTGGTGATGTGGGTGTGGTAAGTTACATGTGCCCGGAGCATAGTAAGTTACATGTGCCGGGAGCATAGTAAGTTACATGTGCCGGGAGCATAGTAAGTTACATGTGCCGGGAGCATGATAAGTTACATGTGCCGGGAGCATAGTAAGTTACATGTGCCGGGAGCATAGTAAGTTACATGTGCCGGGAGCATAGTAAGTTACATGTGCCGGGAGCATGATAAGTTACAAGTGCCGGGAGCATAGTAAGTTACATGTGCCGGGAGCATGATAAGTTACAAGTGCCGGGAGCATAGTAGCCACGAGGCAGCAGGACGCTGGTCTTCATTGTTACGTGGTGACTTGCAGCGCACAGCTCCTCAAAACGCTTCTCTCGGCCTATAATTCTTGATAATACCTCACACTGGCGAAGGGCACTCGGGGCCGGTATGTGTGGTGGTGGTGGTGATGCGGCCGCGCTCCTCACGGGTCATGAACGCTAATTTCAGTTTCACTTGCTATTATTTTTCTGTTTGTTTTCTAGTTGTATTTGTAGTGGTAAATGAGAGGGATAGGTTGGTGCGAGATGTGGTGGGCTGTGGTATGTGACCCCGCAGCCCACCTGTCCTCATAGAGAACCCAAGGTCGCCAGCCCTCGCAACCTCACATTCCAAGAGCCAGTAATGCGAGCGCGCGCGCGTACACACACCTAAGAACATAAGAACAAATAATGTTCTTACCTCGTGTAAGGTTTCCGTACCCTCTATAGTGTCACGCCAGCGATGGGAGTGACTGTCCTCGATCACTTCTTGTGACAGACTGCTAGAGGAATGGGACTTGGGTATCAGCGTAGTATACAAACTCGGGCTCTTGGATGAGAAAATGTGATGCTTGGTCCCATTTAGATTTTAGCGTGTTGCAGCACTACGGGGACAGTTTGAGAGCGCCTTACCACCTTACTTTGTGTTGATTCCTTTGGTTAAGGCCCCCCGCGGCCCGGGCTTTGACCAGGCCAAGTATACACGCATACCTCCAGGTGTGTGTGTGTGTGTGTGTGTGTGTGTGTGTGTGTGTGTGTGTGTGTGTGTGTGTGTGTGTGTGTGTGTGTGTGTGTGTGTGTGTGTGATTGTGGCAAAGCTCTCCTGGCATACTTGCCAGTACGGATTGAGATCAGGACGTTGGGTGAGGTAAAGTAACCACTGCATGTAACCAATAACTAACTAACTAACCACTAACCGGCTAACCACTGTATGTAGCAGTGATTAGTCGGCCCACATGAGTGGTGGTTGAAGGCTCGCTGGAGTGCACTTGGCTAAATCAGACTCGAGGGTCATTTACACATTATCAGTTGTAGTAGTAGCAGTAGTAGTCCACATTATCAGTCCTCCGGTGTGGGAAGTCTGGGTAATCGATATGATTCTAATCAAGTCATCGGATTGTTGTTGATCAGGCCACACACTAGAAAGTGAAGGGACGACGACGTTTCGGTCCGTCCTGGACCATTCTCAAGTCGATCAAGTCGATTAATCGACTTGAGAATGGTCCAGGACGGACCGAAACGTCGTCGTCCCTTCACCTTCTAGTGTGTGGTCTGGTCAGCATTGCACTCCTTGTCTTTTTCACTGACATCAACACCGTATTGCCAGATATATTTGTATCCTAATCTTAAAAATTGAATCCTTCTAAGTAGACTTTCCTCTACCATAAGTGAAGGACGAATATGTATTTATTATTGCATAATTCTTAAGTGTGTTACTGCTGTCCACCATTGCCATTCTCTTAAATTTGTCTTGATCCTCTTGGATCATCTTGATTCTTGTTTGTATCTATTTCAAAGTTGTATGTCTGACATACAACATTGACAAGGGTTTTTTCCGAGGCTCTCCGCTATCTTATCAACTGCTTTATTCAACAATATTCCCACGTGTGAAGGGATCCGTTGTTGTTAAAGATTCAGCTACTGGGAACAAAAAGTTCCAAGTAGCACGGGCTATGGTGATCCCGTAGTGGGCTTACCTGGCACAGGAGCGGGGCTATGGTGAGCCCGTAGTGGACTTACCTGGCACAGGAGCGGGGCTATGGTGAGCCCGTAGTGGGCTTACCTGGCACAGGAGCGGGGCTATGGTGAGCCCGTAGTGGGCTTACCTGGCACAGGAGCGGGGCTATGGTGAGCCCGTAGTGGGCTTACCTGGCACAGGAGCGGGGCTATGGTGAGCCCGTAGTGGACCTACCTGGCACAGGAGCGGGGCTATGGTGAGCCCGTAGTGGACCTACCTGACACAGGAGCGGGGCTGTAACTGTGTGGGAAGGGATGAATCCACATGAATCTTACTTTGTAACAGTTGTTGAGGTGACTTGAGTAGAGACTTGGGATGGTACCTGACTTACGAGACTTACACAGGGAGGTGAGGTAAGGTTACACAAACCTCACCTCAAGTACTTTCTAAAGTTTTAAGGCTATCCCTTGTTGGTATCCCTTGTTACTAGATTTATATCCGTGCATTCAACGGACAATTGGGGATAGACGGGTATAAACGCTCGTTACGAGAGAGGGAGAGGATTACGGGCTATTCATGCCCGTGCCACCTCTTGGGTGGCTTAATCTTCATCAATCAATCAATCGAGAGAGGAGAGAGTTCTGTGTCTCAGTTCAGACTCAGAGTCTAAGGTGTAGTGTTGGGCATCAGAGCGGGGAGGGAGAGTGACAGTCTGGTGTTTACAAGGAAGCGTCATCACTTCTGTGTCTTGAGTGAGTACTGGTCTCTTATGTTCTACCATCACAAGTGTTGATAATTCTATTGCCTTGATAGGGAACATAGATTAGGTTTTTTATATTTAACTTAATTAAATAGATATTTATATTACTAAATAAGTCCCTGCGTTGAAGAGACAGTCAGTTAAGCGGCGTCCAATAACAGTATCTGCAGTGCCAATGTCAGTGTATTCCCTGGTTGATACCTGGTTAGCTGGTTGATGGGGTTCTGGGAGTTCTACTCCCCAAGCCCGGCCCGAAACCAGACTTGACTTGTGAGAGTTTGGTCCACCAGGCTGTTGCTTGGAGCGGCCCTCAGGCCCACATACCCACCACAGCCTGGTTGTTCCTGTAATATTTCTGATGCTCGCTGGGAGGACATTGAACAACCGTGGACCTCTGATGTTCATACAGTGTTCTCTGATTGTGCCCATGGCACCTCTGCTCTTCACTGGTTCTATTCTGCATTTTCTTCCATGTCGTTCACTCCAGTACGTTGTTATTTTAATATCAAGACCCTGATCAAGACCACATCCTGCCTTCCCATCCCTACCTACTGACCCATCACAATATACATGTAGAGTGTTTTCTGTAGGCAATTTTCTAATTATACAATCATATGTTGCCCTCAGCTCTCCTATCTCATACATACGTTTTTTTTCTTTTGCAAGGGAATAATTACTCCTGTATGTCTAAATTACAATCTTGCCTAAGAAGACCCAATTCACACCACCCCATGGTGGTGTGAATTGTTTCTTAGGCCGAGCTATACATTCTGGAATAACATCATACTTCATAACATTAGAACATAAGGTACTCAGATATGCTGTCTTATTATACTTCTTATACATTATACATATTATTATACATTGTTCATTAATTTATACATACTTATAATACATTGTTCATTAATTTATACATACTTATTATACATTGTTCATTAATTCCAACCTCTTGAACTGAGAGGATTAATTCATTAGCTCCCCCCCCACCTCTCATTAATCTAATGGCAGAGGCTACATTTATCTCTGTAATTCTATCCGCAGTACTCTTCAGATTCAATTCATCACCATTATCTCAATTATAGCATTTCTTGGGTATCCTTAGATAATTCTCATGGCTTCATTTTGTACCTTCTCCAACTTGCCCATCCTACCTTTACCAAAACAAGAAATGACAGGTGCAGCATAATCAATAAGAGATCTTACAGTACTCAAGTATATCATTCGTAGCATAGGGACTCCCACTCCCTTTCCACAGCATGCCAAGGCCTTCAGAGGTTGTAATCTCTTCTGACATTGACCCAACAGTCTATTCATCTCAGCTTCCAAACTCTCATGGGTATATCTAATATATATTTAAATATTTATATATATATTAACTATATTTTTACCATTTATATTCTATATAATAGGCCTCCGACTTCTACATTCAAACTTAGTTTTGTCTTCATTTACCACAAGTCCCATATGGTGACACAGGTTTCCGAAATTACCCAACACCGTTTGAACCTTTAAACCTTTGCCCTGAAACAAAATATAATCGGCATATATGATTGGAGTTACCCCATGTGAGTATCTCTCAGATGCTATCCTATTCATTAATTCATTAGTACATTAAACAGGGTGGGACTCAACACTCCTCCCTGAGGTGTGCAGAGTTCAAAAGACCTCACACCTGACATACAACCTTGATACCACACGTGAGCCTTCCTTTCGTGAAGATAATCCCTTATCCAGCGCAATAATCTCCCTTTAACACCAAGACCAGCTAATTCATATAAGATAACTTCTTTGTTAATTTTATCAAAGGCTCCTTGTAAACCACTAAAATTTCTATAGTAATCATGATCATTAGCTAGACGTATAATAATACAGTCAGATTATTTCGGGGATTTAGTGTCCCCGTGGCCCGGTCCTCGACCAGGCATCCACTCCCAGGAAGCAGCCCGTGACAGCTGACTAACTCCCAGGTACCTATTTACTGCTAGGTAACAGGGGCATCAGGGCATCAGTCAGAGGTACTTTTGCCTCTGAGGAACCCGAACAAATTACTACCCGCCAAACACACACCGAAACTACGACGTTGGTACAACGTTCGAACAAGTTTGAACACCTCCTAACCAGTTATAACAACCAATATAGCAAGTTGTAACAACGTTCTAATACGTCATAAACACGTTAAGCCAAGATGTAACAACATTATTACAAGTTGTAACAAACGGAAAATAGAGACAGTTACGGTTTGTGTTTCCAGGGTAGGCCGCTGCCCACCTATCATATATAAAAGTTTACTTAAAATTTGATTGATTGATAAAAATTAAGCCACCCAAGAGGTGGCACGGGCATGAATAGCCCGTATGTGGTGGCCCTTTTGAGCCATTATCAGTATCAAGAGCTGATACTGGAGATCTGTGGAGGTGCGACTGCACCCTGCGTGACGGGAGATATCTCCCGTGACTTGAATTAGAGGGGGAGGTAGAAATAGCCTAAGTCACTCTATCCCTTTGAGATGTATTTTCTTGTCTCAATAAACATATTTGAACTTGAACTTTCATAGCCATTATTAGTTCATCTCTGGTAATACCTGGTTGATTGTTAATGGGGTTCTGGGAGTTCTTCTACTCCCCAAGCCCGGCCCGAGGCCAGGCTTGACTTGTGAGAGTTTGGTCCACCAGGCTGCTGCTTGGAGCGGCCCGCAGGCCCACATACCCACCACAGCCCGAAAGTAACTGTGCAAGTACCTGTGCAAGTAACTTCACCACTATTACCTGCTGAAAGTATAAAGTCCTTTCTTGGATCTTAACAAGAATCTAATGACTCTCTCGTTATAGCGGGGAATGAACTAACTTTGGCAGCTTCATTACAGGTATAGGCCGTAACCTGGAGGTCACACCGGGTTACCAGTGACGGTTGTGGCAGGGGGAGGCAGGCGGAGCGTGGCCGGAGGATAGAACATAAGAACAAAGGTAACTGCAGAAGGCCTATTGGCCCATACGAGGCAGCTCCAATTTATAACCACCCAATCCCACTCATATACATCTCCAACCCACGCTTGACACAATTGACGATTGCTTTCAAGCAATGGCTATTGATAGCAATGGCTCGACTTCACTAGCTCCATTGGAAGAGAAACATCTGCAAAGCAAGTGTGGGGCAGCAATCCAGATAACTAAGGGGTTATCTTGAGGTTATCTTGAGATGATTTCGGGGCTTTAGTGTCCCTGTGGCCCGGTCCTCGACCAGGCATCCACTCCCAGGAAGCAGCCCGTGACAGCTGACTAACTTCCAGGTACCTATTTACTGCTAGGTAGCAGGGGCATCAGGGTGAAAGAAACTCTGCCCATCGTTTCTCGCCGGCCCCCGGTATCGGACCCTGGACCACAGGATCACGCGTCCAGTGTTCTGTCCGCTCAGCCACCGGAGGAGGGGGGAGTGGGAGGGAGGGAGGGAGGGAGGGAGTTTTCAGGGGAAAGCGCCAAGCCATTACGACTATATAGCACGGGGGGGGGGGGTGGGAGCAGACCAGGGGCCAGATTCACTAAAGCAGTTACGCAAGCACTTACGAACGTGTACATCTTTCCTCAATCTTTGACGGCTTTGGTTACATTTATTAAACAGTTTACAAGCATAAAAACTTGCCATTCAACTGTTGTTATTGTTATAAACAGCCTCCTGGTGCTTCGGAGTTCATTAACTGTTTAATAATTGTAAACAAAGCCGCCAAAGATTGAGAAAAGATGTACAGGTTCGTAAGTGCTTGCGTAAGTGCTTTCGTGAATCTGGCCCCTGGTCATTTGAGCAACACACGAGCCACGGTGATCTACGTTCAGGTTTTGAGCTGGAAGGGTTTAATTAACGAATGGGAGGGAGGGGAGGTATCAGGAGAAAGCGCCAAGCCATTGCGACTGTATAGCACTAGCAAGGGGTCAGGATAAGGATTTGGGATGGGACGGAGGGAAGGAATGGTGGCCAACCGTGGACGGTCGGGGAACAAACGCTAACGAATGGGAGTTAGCCTCGATTGATTGATTGATAAAGATTAAGCCACCCAAGAGGTGGCACGGGCATGAATAGCCCGTAAGTGGTACAATTTTTTTTTTCTCAGTATTCTGAGGTTGCATTTAACCATCAAGCTGTTATCGCGGGGAAGGGGAGACATCTCCAGTCACGCAGGGTGCAGTCGCACCTCCACAGATCTCCAGTATCATCTATTGATACTGGTGATGGCTCAAAAGGGGCCACCACTTACGGGCTATTCATGCCCGTGTCACCTTTTGGGTGGCTTAATCTTCATCTTAATACATTCACAAGGGAGACATCTCCCGTCATGCAGGGTGCATTCCCACCTCCACAGATCTCCAGTATCAGCTCTTGATACTGGTAATGGCTCAAAAGGGCCACCACTTACGGGCTATTCATGCCCGTGCCACCTTTTGGGTGGCTTAATCTTCATCAATCAATCAATCAATCAATCGCGGGGGAGGATACTGCTTCACAGTCTTTATGAGGGTGTCCAGCTGCTGGACACCTTTGTTGACCAGGAGAGTTAGCCTCAGTTAGTTAGCCTAGTTAAGAGTTACGAATGGGAGTTAGCTTCAGTCAGTTAGCCTAGTTAAGAGTTACGAATGGGAGTTAGCCTCAGTCAGTTAGCCTAGTTAAGAGTTACGAATGGGAGTTAGCCTCAGTCAGTTAGCCTAGTTAAGAGTTACGAATAGGAGTTAGCCTCAGTCAGTTAGCCTAGTTAAGAGTTACGAATGGGAGTTAGCCTCAGTCAGTTAGCCTAGTTAAGAGTTACGAATGGGAGAATGGGATTTAGAGTCTTTGAGACGTAATATATTTTGTAATATGTACTCTCTGATGACTGTTGAATTAAGGTACATGTATTTTGAGGTATAATATTGTGTCTGCTTACTGAATGGAATTGTGAACCCCTTTAGGTTCGTAAATGAGAGTAGAAATAGCCTAAAATAACTGTCCTTTTGGCCTGTATTTTATTATAATAAAATATTTTATTATAATAATATATATATATATATAATATATATATAATATATATATATATATATATATATATATATATATATATAATATATATATATATATATATATATATATATATATATATATATATATATATATATATATATGTCGTACCTAATAGCCAGAACTCACTTCTTGGCCTACTATGCAAGGCCCGATTTGCCTATTAAGCGGAGTTTTCCTGAATTAATATATTTTCTCTAATTTTTTTCTTATGAAATGATAAAGCTACCCATTTCATTATGTATGAAGTCAAGTTTTTTTTATTGGAGTTAAAATTAACGTAGATATATGACCAAACCTAACCAACCCTACCTAACCTAACCTAACCTATCTTTATAGGTTAGGTTAGGTTAGGTAGCCGAAAAAGTTAGATTAGGTTAGGTTAGGTAGGTTAGGTAGTCGAAAAACAATTAATTCATGAAAACTTGGCTTAATAGGCAAATTGGGCCTTGCATAGTAGGCTGAGAAGTGCGTTCTGGCTACTAGGTACGACATATATATATATAATATATATAATATATATAATATATATATTATATATATATATAATATATATAATGAGCACAAAGTGATTCATGTTATCATATGATGATAATCGTAGATCTTCTACGGTAAGGTTCAGATAAATATTAGAACTTTATGAAGGCATATCAACTTTTCCTTGTGATTTTTTATTGTGGGTACTCGTGCTGGTCTCTGACCAGGCCTCTTGGCTGCTAGTCTGATCCACCAGGCTGTTTGATGCGGCTGCTCGCAGCCTGATGTATGGTCCCAACTAAACCTATCTTTTTACTTGAAATATCTCAAATAAAACTATTGCACACTTGTAGTAAGAAGCTTGAACACCTTGCGCAAATGTAGAGTGGATTGTTGTATGCCTCTGGTGCCAACGAACAAGTTATGGTGTGGTGAGCCGTTGTATAAGACTGCTTCGAGCCGATCGTATGTTTACGGGCTCACCATAGCCCGTGCTACTTGGAACTTTTTGTTCCCAGTAGCTGAATATAAAACAACAAGAACGCTCGTATGCAACTAGAAAGTGTTATTATAATGTCGGATTTAATCCCATTTCTTAATTTTGTTCAAAACACAATTAACTATACATTTGTAGTTAACTATTCCTACAGTGTGCATGTTCTGTTGATAGTGTTATTGTTGGCAATGTACATTTCTTTTTTTTTACAGTTTTTAGTCACAAATCCTTAGGCCCCAAGGATTTTAGTCACAAATCCTTAGGCCCCAAGGATTTTAGTCACAAATCCTTAGGCCCCAAGGATTTTAGTCACAAATCCTTAGGCCCCAAGGATTTTAGTCACAAATCCTTAGGCCCCTTAGGCACAAATCCTTAGGCCCCAAGGATTTTAGTCACAAATCCTTAGGCCCCTTAGGCACAAATCCTTATTACCCCAAGTAATATTTTACTTGAAACCTGGTCAATTGATAATGCCTATGGGGAAATATCAAAGTAGTTTGTATGTAAACTGTTTTTAATATGGAGGCGATGAGTCACAATAACGTGGCTAAAGTATGATGACAAGACCACACACTAGAATGTGAAGGGACGACGACGTTCCGGTCCGTCCTGGACCATTCTCAAGTCGATTGTCGACTTGAGAATGGTCCAGGACGGACCGAAACGTCGTCGTCCCTTCACATTCTAGTGTGTGTTCTTGTCATCATACTGTTTTTAATATTTCGGAAATATTATAGATATGTTTTTAGATTTGTTAGTTACCTTCATTATTCTTTGTTGCAGAGTGCCATAGGAGTGCCATAAGGGAGCCATGCACAACAATCGGCGACGGAAGAAGCGGCCCAGCTATGGTGTCCGAACGGTGGAGATCACGAAGGGCAAGAATGGGTTTGGGTTCACCATCAGTGGACAGGCACCGTGCATCCTCTCCTGCATTGTGCCTGGGTCACCAGCGGAGCGAGCAGGCCTTCGTCCTGGTGACTACCTAATCGCCGTCAACAGCCAGAATGTTAGCAAGGCTCCTCACGATGATGTGGCTCGTCTCATTGGTCTCTCGAAGCTCCTTAAACTACAGATTGCCGAGAACTACTACTCTGACAGCTCCGATGATGAATTCGTGACGGTGAATCGACCCAAACCCAAGTATCCCAATCGGTTAAGGCACAAGAACCAGCAGACTCGAGCTGAGAAGGTAGTCCGCGACTTGCAGAGTGGAGCCATCTTCAGCGAGCACACAGCCATCCACTTGGGTGAAGCAGCACTCCTCTCTGACCGTGATGCCTGGCCCGAGTCTGCCTTCCCGCCAAAGGCGCCCCTCACTCCTACGCCAAAGGGGCTCACGGTATCTGCTTCGGTGTCCCCTGTGCCTGAGGGCCTCGGAGAGAGGGATGGAGGTCCTCCGACGGCACCCTCGACGTCACCGACGCGGCTGAGGCCAGACCAGATTCATCTTGTAATGGCTGAAGCTCGACAAGTGACTCGGACACCTCGGCCTGTCAAAGAGCCCCAACACCCACCGCGACCCAGACATGTAGTCAAGAAAAAGGAAAAGTCACCGAAGGCCAAACTCAGACATCATCCGCAGAATCTCCCACCTGACGCAGTCCAGCAACAGTTGCCAGCGCCACACCCACATCACCATCAACAGCAACAACAACAACATCTTCAGCAGCAGCAACAGCAGCATCTTCAGCAGCAGCAGCAGCAACAGCAACAACAGCAGCAACATCTTCAGCAGCAACACATTCAACAGCAGCAGCAACATTTGCAACATCAACAACAGCAACACTTGCAACAACAGCATCTTCAACAGCAGCAGCAGCATACTCAGCAACAGCTTCTCCACCAGCAACAGTTACACCAACAACAGCAGACTCAGAGACAACAATCTCCTGTGCAACAGCAGATGCAGCAGCATTCTGGCATGTGGGTGGAGCTACCCAGTGGCTCTGGGATGGAGGCATACAACGTATTAACTGAACAAGAAATCAACAAGTTATTGTATCCGACTTTAGCAGAACTGCAGCAGCAGGCAGCACCCAATGACCTCGGGGAGGCCCTATACCGTGCCGTGGTGGGTTATCTTGGCACCATTGAGATGCCCAAAGAGCCTCAGGGAGGATCCCGTCTCACTGCCATTCGGAATTGTATCAGACGCCTCCGGATTGAGAAGAAAGTTCACACCTTGGTTTTAATGTCGGTGTTTACAGAGCGTGTGGTGCTAACCAACCCGCATGGCCTCACGCTTGCCCAGTACCCCGCTGAGAGAATAACGTTTTGTGGTGTGTATGCCGACGATAAAAAGTTCTTTGGTCTTGTTACTGTCCATGGTGCATCAGGTGACGAACTGAGTGATGGCAGTCAAGACGGTGGAAGTGTTTCGTCTTCGTGTCATGTGTTCATGGTAGATCCTCGCATGGTACAGCATTCCGATCATGCGAGGAGAGCCAAAAACTTCCGTCTGGAATGCACTCCACACCCAGAAGCCCACCATTGCCAAGAGTTTCCGGACTCGGCAGACCCAATCTTGCACGCTATCATGAGCCTGTATCGAAATCGGGTGGGGTTCCACCTGGACACGGGCGCTCCAGGCCTGATCGACGTGGAGGCTCAGATGTCGCCCCAGCACTCCAACACTTCTTCCAACTCCTCCAACTCTGACTCTGGAATTGGGTTTCGAGATGATGGCAGCCACCATTATCATCATAGCGACCGCGTCTTCGTCGTCGAAGTTGACGACAACCAGCGGATGCGAATACAGAACTTTCAGTTAGTTAGTAATCTCCGTGCCAACCTCAATGAAAACCTGCGAGCTAATTTAGAAAACCATCGTGTGAATATGGACAACCACAGAGGGAATATGGAGAATCACAGGGCTCTTGACAACCATAGAGCAAATATAGAAAACCTCAGAGGAAATATGGATAATCATAGAGCAAACTTGGACAATCTCAGGGCAAATTTGGATAACCACAGAGTGAGCTCTACTGACAATTTTCGAGCAAACTTAGAAAGCCATAGAGTGCATCTGGACAATCACCGAGGCAATATAAGTGGTGGATATGGCAACAATGTGAACGCTACAGTGGGTGACACTATACCTAGTGGTCTAGGCCCCTCCGTGCTACGTGCCAATATTAATGACTTCAGTTTCTCGAGTGCCAATAATCTGCGTGCCATTGCAAACGACAAATTACTCGTTAATTCTAGTGACAACAGTAGTAGTAATAAATTGCTGGATAATGTGCGAGCTAATGTTAATGATCATTTAAGAGTGAGTGTGACGGACAAGGTGCTAGGGAACATAGACAATCTGCGTGTGAGTGTGAGTGACGCCAAGCGACTAAGTGACCTCCGAGCTAGTCTTGCTGAGAGTCGGGCCAGTCTAGGCGACGGCCGCACCAGCATCACCGACGACCTGCGGGCGGCGCTCGAGGATGACATGCGAGCCAATTTGGGGGAAGGTCGGTTGAGTGTGGTGGATGGACGCACCAGTATTACCGACGACATGCGTATGGCCCGGGATAGAGGCGTCACTAAAACTCCTGTGGCCGACTGTGCAAGTACGCCAGAGTCGGGACGGCTGACCGTTAGAGCTATGCCGGATCCTGTGGGCTTTGAGCGGTCACCGGGGTTTTTGGTATCTAGTGACTCGCCGATTCACGTTGCCTCTATGAGGCATTCCATGCATAAATATCTCCAGCATAAGCAAGAACATTTAGTGAAGGTCTCGCAGAAAATTAATCGGCGTGAGTCTGACACTGGTGGCATCCATCCCTTGAGTGTTCGAGCCTTCTCACCAGCCACCACCAAGGCCCCAACACCCACCGTCACCTCTGTGGCACAGGACACCCTCGATCTGGAGTTGTCTCTGAAACTGTCACCAAAGGTTTTTGGAGTTCCTCAGTTACCATTAGGTACAGGTTTGTCACCCTTGCGGCCTCGAGCGCCATCAGAGAGGTCATACACGCGTTCTCTGGAGGACCTGCGGGACTCTTCCACCAGTGATGGAGTTAACGTACCTCTGGGTAGTGGAGGGTGCGGCAGCAGCTTTCGTGACGGGTCTGAGAGCGACCACGGGCTGGACCGGCTGCGGCACGTGCCGCTCACGCCACTGGCGAGGCTCCTTCACGCTTCTGAGAACAACCTCACGCGTTATGGTCACATCTACCCCTCTGAGCACCACCGCGGTGCCTTCCGTGCTGTTCAGCCACGCACCCATCGCGAGTCCTCAACCTCCGCCCTTGGTGTGGGTGTTGTGCCTCGAATGGGAGGCCTGGTGGGTGTTGGTGTACCTCTGGACTCCGGCGACGAGCACACGGAGACGACGGAGAACACGGGCGAGCAAGAGGGCAGTCAGGACGTGCACCCACCCACTCAGGATGAGTTCTCCCACGACTCTGACTCGGAACAGGTGAGTACCCAGTGCCAACTTTTAGCAGGTATCATACGAACACTTACGACACTAGCCTAATGGCTGAGTTTGTCTCTGCTTCCAATGTATATTCGTGTTTAAGTATTCAACACATTTTAATATGACGTTTATGAATGTCATTATGTAAATCATTATGTAAAAGCTAGGCCGAAGACTTCCATAGGACTTGACAACGACGAATCTGCTCGGCGTTGTATTCACAAAATAGACTGAGGAAGGTTAATACTTTTTTGAAACTGGGGAGAGTTGGTGTTGAAAGACTGGGGGATGATCGTGGAGGTTGAAATTGAAATCAGTTTATTGAGGTAAAACACACACAAAGGGATGAGGTAGCTCAAGCTATTCTCACCCCGTTCAGTACATCGTGTTAATACATACATAGACACACATCACAAGTAATAAACGTATTACCGAACATTCTGAGAGATAAATATATATACATTTCCTCCTTTACACAAGTAATCGTGGAGGTTGGTGTGGTACAACCTTGAGTGGTACTGGCACATCTCTGTTGACACTCAAGTGTACCAGTACCACCATTGTCACCGATACCGTCTTATTAACCAATACATTTGCTTGTGTTTATCACACCAGCAAATGTTTCCATCTGTGTTAAAAAGAAGTATAGAAGTATCGGCGGAAGTTTGACCGAATCTGCTACTGCAAAAATAGGCCTATACCGCCTATTTTTGACCAATGGGGATGTCTGGTTAGTTTCCATAGCAAACATCGCCTACAATTTACCCTGACTGCCTTCTTATTAATAACAAAACGTTCCGGGTAAGTTCTACAAGGGAGAAATTGCCAAGCCATTACGACTATATAGCACAGGGAAGGGGTCAGGATAAGGATTTGGGATGGGACAGGGGGGAAGGAATGGGGCCTAATCACTTTTTTGGACGGTCGGGGATTGAACGCCGACCTGCATGAAGCGAGACCGTCGCTCTACCGTCCAGCCCAAGTGGTTGGGCAAGTTCTACGAACTGTAATATAAGATGAGGGTCCCGGTAGTACAGTCGGATTCCTTCTCGACGCACAATCAATAATTCCGGGTTCGAATCTCGGGCGGGACATAGATGGTTGGACACATTTCCTTTCACCTAATGCTCCTGTTCACCTGGCAGTTAGTAGGTACTCAGGAGTTAGTCAGCTTGTTGTGGGGTTGCATCCTGGGGGGGGGGGGGATCTCGATATAAGTATAACGTGTATAAATACTCGGGCTTCCTGTCACCTGACACAATGAATTATTATTATTATTATTATTATTATTATTATTATTATTATTATTATT
>NC_091164.1:3494056-3504056 GCF_040958095.1 Procambarus clarkii
TGCTTCCTGGTGTGTGTGTGTGTGTGTGTGTGTGAAAAAAAGGTAGTAGTTAGTAACAGTTGGTTGATTGACAGGTGTGTGTGTGTGTGTGTGTGTGCGTATTATTACAGAATATGTGTTAGGCCTCCCATACACCCCCCAAAAATATGATATTATTAATAAGAAAACGTGTTTGGTGTGGCGGGGGGGGGGGGACTATTAAATATGTACGTCTAAACCGGCCTACCTTGTGGTTGAGAGGACCGAGGTCCTCGGGGGTGTCCGGTCTCTGGTTGGTGGGGGTCACCGCTGCACGCAGTTAAGTGTGGGAATCACAGGCAGGTTCATCGGGTCCGCTTTCAAGGGGTTTATCAAGGTTCCTTTTGAACACGAGAAGAAATCGGATAGTTATCTCCTGACGTTTAAAGGGAGGGCTTGACTGATGGTAATTTATTTATTTATATTTTGTGCTGGGCATAAGACATGGTTCACTGCCTGGTATACCAGCCCGTCCTCTCGAACGTTCACAACGTCACTAAACCGATGTGCTAAATTGCTGGAAGATAATCGAGGACCCCCACGAATAGAAAACGGAACATCACGTCAATTTTGGAAGCCACTGTAATTTTTTGGGACATCAGTTTTTGGCCGTAGAGGATTTGTAGGTCAAAAGACTATATGCTGTTGGAAAGGTCGGGTTGGGTACATAGAGAGTTAGTGAATTTAGATGAAGGATATCCTGCTTGAGCAGGGGAGAGGGTATTACGGTAGTGTGCAGGTGGTGGCCACGCTAGAGCACTACAAGGAGGATGTGGCCAGTTTGTGTTCACACTCATGTCCACACTCAAGAGACACACTCAAGACCCCGCTCCTTTGACGTACATCCCAGTATGTACCTCTGTAACCCTTTCCACCACCGCCCACGGGATGGGGTATGGGGTGCATAATAAAGGAAGAAATTGAAAGAATTAGACGTGCAACTGCATGTTAAGTTGACACGCTTCTCAACAACTTCATTTCCCACTTAACTACTACTATAACACCTGCAAGCCCTCAGCTCTGCTCCCACTAACTCTCCCCATAAACTACACATAAGGGATATAACTGGCCGACCCCTCACAGTGTTCAAGAGAGAACTATCAACATAGAGGCCCGAGACTGTTCAACACGCTTCCACTACACATAAGGGGCATAACTGGCCGACCCCTCACAGTGTTCAAGAGAGAACTGGATAAGCACCTCCAAGGGATACCTGATCAACCAGGCTGTGATTCATACGTCAGGCTGCGAGCAGCCGCGTCCAACAGCCTGGTTGATCAGTCCAGCAACCAGGAGGCCTGGTCGACGACCGGGCCGCGGGGACGCTAAGCCCCGGAAGCACCTCAAGGTAACCTCAAGGTAGGCAGTGGATTGGTTAGAAGCAAGGGGCCAGATTCACGAAGCAGTTACGCAAGCATTTACGAACGTGTACACCTTTCCTCAATCTTTGACGGCTTGGCTTACATTTATTAAACAGTTTACAAGCATGAAAATTTCCCAATCAACTGTTGTTATTGTTATAAACAGCCTCCTGGTGCTACGGAGCTTATTAACTGTTTCATAATTGTAAACAAAGCCCCCAAAGATTGAGGAAAGATATCCAGGTTCGTAAGTACTTGCGTAACTGTTTCGTGAATCTGGCCCCAGGAATAGATCATGTGAAACATTCTCGCAAGAAGGGCAGTAGGAAATAAATGGCTGTCGATGGCAATTGGAGTCAATGGCCGACTAGACAAATATTGCAAATGCGATATCATTGATAACAGGACCACTTCTCACAAAAGAATGATAAGTATTCTCGGGATGGGGCTCATTTATCAAAGGCTGGGGTTGTTGCCTTTGCCAGTTCGTTGGCATCTGTGCTTGGGTGAGATCGTTTGAGTTTAAACTGTTAGATGATAAAGGTATTGGAACGGCTTTGAGAATAGGAGGCAATATAGACACGTTTTGAGAGAGAGAAACAGTTCGGGGTGAAAATAACCGGGACGGAGACTGTTCCAAACACGACAATAACCTTAGAGTGTACAACACCAACAGCTGGAGTCTTAAAGCAAAGCACATGATTTAAATATCCATGATCCATGGATAAGTTTAGATTTAGGAAAGACTTGGGTAAATACTGGTTCGGTTGATTTGTGGAACCAATTACCGAGTAACGTGGTGGAGGTGGGGTCCCCTCGATTGTTTCAACCAGACTGACTGATTGTTTCGATTGGACTGATCAACCAGGCTGTTGGACGCGGCTGCTCGAAGCCTGACGTACGAGTCACAGCCTGGTTGATCAGGTATCCTTTGGAGGTGCTTATCCAGTTCTCTCTTGAACACTGTGAGGGGTCGGCCAGTTATGCCCCTTATGTGTAGTGGAAGCGTGTTGAACAGTCTCGGGCCTCTATGTTGATAGTTCTCTCTTGAACACTGTGAGGGGTCGGCCAGTTATGCCCCTTATGTGTAGTGGAAGCGTGTTGAACAGTCTCGGGCCTCTATGTTGATAGTTCTCTCTCGAACACTGTGAGGGGTCGGCCAGTTATGCCCCTTATGTGTAGTGGAAGCGTGTTGAACAGTCTCGGGCCTCTATGTTGATAGTTCTCTCTCGAACACTGTGAGGGGTCGGCCAGTTATGCCCTAAGATAAGCCAAGATTGGGGAAATACAGGGCCTTAAAAACTAAAACAGGTCAACTGGTAATTACAAGGAAATTTATAAGTATTTTAAATATTTTGTCCCTGTATTTACACAGCCTTCAGCTAGGCAAATCTTATACAATGGTGGTGAAGAGGAGAGGTTGACTAGCGTTACCAGAGAGAGGGGGTCATTAAACAATCTGTTTAACCTGACTGTTGGACGCCGCTGCACGCAGTGGCATAGGGTACCGTTTGGAAATTGAAATACTAATAGAGTTCCCATTTGAATGCAGTTACGTTCCTGTTAACAGTGCCCCTTTTACGGGCTCGCCATAGCCCGTGCTACATGGACACTTCGTTCTGAGTACCTAAATCTGTAACAACAACAACAGTGCCCCTTATGTTTAGATATAAAAATTTCCCCTAATGTTTGTAAAAGCTTGACCCATAGTCAGGCTTGACCCATAGGGAGCCGGTCGGCCGAGCGGACAACACGCTGGACTTGTGATCCTGGGTTCGATCCCAGGCGCCGGCGAGAAACAATGGGCAGAGTTTCTTTCACCCTATGCCCCTGTTACCTAGCAGTAAAATAGGTACCTGGGTGTTAGTCAGCTGTCACGGGCTGCTTCCATGGGGTGGAGGCCTGGTCGAGGACCAGGCCGCGGGGACACTAAAACTCCGAAATCATCTCAAGATAACCTAAAGATAAGGTTCTTGATATCCGGTCCCCTCATAACTCTTACTGCTGTGGCAGCTACTTTATTATCTTCTTTAAAAATAGGATCTTCCAAATACCTTAGAAAGTTGTTGACCAGACCACACACTAGAAATTGAAGGGACGACGACGTTTCGGTCTGTCCTGGACCATTCTCAAGTCGATTGTGATGAGGAGGTAGGGACAGGCAATAAATAGGCTTAGAAAGTTTAAATAAATAGGTTAGTAGTGCAAAGGGTGAAGATATTTGGGCCAGTAGACCTACTGAAGTATTAATTTAGTATGAATATAATCGACTTTGAATTTGACTTTGAATTAAACATTTAAATTTGAATTTGAATTTGACTTGATAATGGTCCAGGGCGGACCCGAACGTCGTCGTCTCATCTTCTGGTTTGGTCATTATTTAGTAATATTTTTGGGTTTAGTTTCCTTTTCAGTTAAAAGGAAGGCGGAGTGTGTTGGGTCCCTTGGTGCAAGATGGAGCAGCGTGATCAATTGACACATTCTTGTTTGCTAACTCGGTACAGAAATTCATTTTTTTTTTTTATAGATTTTTTTTATTAAACATCTTCTCAGAATCTGCTTTCTTATTCCAGACATATGATTACGTCTGTCAGAGGCCGAAATACCGTTAGGTGTGTCATGCAAAAGTCTTGACTGTATAATTTTAGTGTCGCAAGGCCTCGGGGCAAACGTTGGGGAGAAAGAGAGAGAATGGATTAGGAGCCAGAGGATGGAAGAATGACTTTACAGTCTCCGTGGTGTAGTGGTAAGACACTCGCCTGGCGTTCCGCGAGCGCTATGTCATGGGTTCGTATCCTGGCCGGGGAGGATTTACTGGGCGCAATTCCTTAACTGTAGCCTCTGTTTAACGCAACAGTAAAATGTGTACTTGGATGAAAAAACGATTCTTCGCGCCAGGGGATCGTATTCCAGGGACCATAGGATTAAGGACTTGCCCGAAACGCTACGCGTACTAGTGGCTGTACAAGAATGTATGTAATGTAACAACTTGTGTAGGTGGATTATGACGACGCGACGAAGGTGAGGGGGGGGGGGGACTAAGACGCGAGAGCCCCACCTACATTTTTGCTTTGGGTTCAGCTCGATAGACTCTGGGGGGGGGGGGGGTTACTAGTGGGCCAGCCCGTCCTCTTGAGTTAGTCTCTGGAGGGGGGGGGGTACTAGTGGGCCAGCCCGTCCTCTTGAGTTAGTCTCTGGAGGGGGGTACTAGTGGGCCAGCCCGTCCTCTTGAGTTAGTCTCTGGGGGGGGGGGGGTACTAGTGGGCCAGCCCGTCCTCTTGAGTTAGTCTCTGGAGGGGGGGGGGGTACTAGTGGGCCAGCCCGTCCTCTTGAGTTAGTCTCTGGAGGGGGGTACTAGTGGGCCAGCCCGTCCTCTTGAGTTAGTCTCTGGGGGGGGGGGGTACTAGTGGGCCAGCCCGTCCTCTTGAGTTAGTCTCTGGGGGGGGGGGTACTAGTGGGCCAGCCCGTCCTCTTGAGTTAGTCTCTGGAGGGGGTACTAGTGGGCCAGCCCGTCCTCTTGAGTTAGTCTCTGGAGGGGGTACTAGTGGGCCAGCCCGTCCTCTTGAGTTAGTCTCTGGAGGGGGTACTAGTGGGCCAGCCCGTCCTCTTGAGTTAGTCTCTGGAGGGGGTACTAGTGGGCCAGCCCGTCCTCTTGAGTTAGTCTCTGGAGGGGGGTACTAGTGGGCCAGCCCGTCCTCTTGAGTTAGTCTCTGGAGGGGGTACTAGTGGGCCAGCCCGTCCTCTTGAGTTAGTCTCTGGAGGGGGGGGGGGGTACTAGTGGGCCAGCCCGTCCTCTTGAGTTAGTCTCTGGAGGGGGGGGGGGTACTAGTGGGCCAGCCCGTCCTCTTGAGTTAGTCTCTGGAGGGGGTACTAGTGGGCCAGCCCGTCCTCTTGAGTTAGTCTCTGGAGGGGGTACGGGGTACTAGTGGGCCAGCCCGTCCTCTTGAGTTAGTCTCTGGAGGGGGTACTAGTGGGCCAGCCCGTCCTCTTGAGTTAGTCTCTGGAGGGGGGTACTAGAGGGCCAGCCCGTCCTCTTGAGTTAGTCTCTGGAGGGGGTACTAGTGGGCCAGCCCGTCCTCTTGAGTTAGTCTCTGGAGGGGGTACTAGTGGGCCAGCCCGTCCTCTTGAGTTGCCACAACGGACAGTAAAGGGTGTACTAAAACACTCCACCCTTATCTAACCGAGCGACCCACTCATAGAAAACGTAAATGTGGACCGCTGTGATTTATAGCACATGATATTTTGTCCTTTGGGGATCTTGTCAGAATGCGATGTATTATTCAGGAGAGGTTGAGAGCGGAGGGCTCGTCTGGGCAGTAAGGCCTCGTGGCCCCCACTCACTTGGTAATTCCAACTTGTGGTCCGGCGGCTCTTTTATGTGACAGTAATGTTAAAGGCGGAACTCGCAAGCAGCTTCTGTGTAACACCAACACGCTTAGGTCGTTTAGCATCTTGACATGTGCTTCTAGCACACGATTCAAAATACGAACTGCACGAAGCTGGAGAAAATCCTCGAAATGTGATAAACTTGATTGACACTGAGCAGTCCTGCTCCTAAGCTGATCAGACTAAAAAACGCACTCAGTTCGTGTGTGTGTGTGTGTGCTTGGAACACTACTTGGAACACTACTTGGAACACTGCTTGCGCTTGGAACACTGCTTGCGCTTGGAACACTACTTGGAACACTACTGCAAGCTCATTCTCAACACATCTAGTGGAAAAAATGATCTTCACACAACGTCTTTTTGAGTCGAGGGGAAGGCTGTTGTCATGACACGATTAAGGCAGCGTCTGGGATGCTCCCGGACGCAGGTTCGAATCCTCGTCACGGCCCTTGTGGATTTGTTCTGTTGTCATGACTTAATGAAGACCTGAGCACCAAAACTGTCCCAGCCCGCTCCCCCAGGGGGTGACATTAACGCTTTACACCCAGGGTAATTAGGCACGCTTCAAGGAGGAAAGCTCCACCCTAGACTTGTCAATGTGTTTATTCAATTCTTGTGGCCTGAAAAGCTGTAGAAGTTGTCATCTGTTGTGCAGATCCGTCAAGAGGACGTCGACTTGAGAACAGTTCAGTTTTACACAAGTAGTACATTTACAGGCTCTGTCGGGGTAAATAAAGGGTTCAGTAACAGGGTTGTTGATTTGTGGAACCAATTACCGCGTAACGTGGTGGAGGTGGGGTCCCTCGATTGTTTCAAGCGTGGGTTGGACATGTATATGAGTGGGATTGGGTGGTTATAAATAGGAACTGCCTCGTATGGGCCAATAGGCCTTCTGCAGTTACCTTTGTTCTTATGTTCTTATAACTGGATGGACTCAACACTCGTAGAGCGTGCTGTATTAATGCACCAATATATATATAAACGCATATTGTACAGGAATTTTTTTTATTGAAGGTCTGCTCTTTAAGCTCTTGAAAATCTGGAATGCAAGATATACAGATATAAATAGAGTGATAGATTAAAGATATAAAGATGTCTCGTGACATCAATATATTTTGTAACTCGTATTTTATTATTCATCAACGCGGAATAAAACGTCTAAATTGGCGCATAATAACGATGACATTGAACTAGACACTCACCTCTGTTGCTAAGATAATGGTCTCCCAGAGAACTTAATCCTATTGGAGAGAAATTGTATACACTTAAGGCGTGAATGCACCAGAGTTAAAATTTATGATACGTTTAAATCTAACGCCTATCTGTATGGGGCAGCACAAAACGTCCAATAGACGGTGTGCTATGATATTGCCTGGCTGAGGCAGGCCACCGCCGCCTGTAGTCGGTGGCAGCATACTCTACGATAAGATATCTACGATACGGTCGGATAGGGAGCCGGTCGGCCGAGCGGACAGCACGCTGGGCTTGTGATCCTGTGGTCCTGGGTTCGATCCCAGGCGCCGTCGAGAAACATACAGTGAAAGAAACTCTGCCCAATGCCCCTTTTACCTAGCAGTAAAATTGGTACCTGGGTGTTAGTCAGCTGTCACGGGCTGCTTCCTGGGGGTGGAGGCCTGGTCAAGTACCGGGCCGCGGGGACACTAAAAAGCCCCGAAATCATCTCAAGATAACCTCAAGATACGGTTTTAAGATATCCTCGTCATCCATCTAAAGTTTACTAGTGCTGGCTAACTTCATCCGTGTGTTTGCCTGGCTATCCTGCCAGGTAGGGATATTAGGATAACCGGGCAAATGTTGATTTATCTAAATCTATTAACAAAAATCTCGACAAATCAGTTTCCACCTCATGTCGTTAGGATTTTCTCCGTCACGACGTAAAGTTTTAAAGCAGTACAAGAGACCTTAGCGTGGAGCAAGGCTGGAACTGAAATCGTGCGTGAACTAATATATTTCTATGTTGGAGCTGTGGTGGGTATGTGGGCCTGCGGGCCGCTCCAAGCAACAGCCTGGTGGACCAAACACTCACAAGTCAAGCCTGGCCTCGGGCCGGGCTTGAGGCTACCTACCTTGAGGCTACCTTGAGGTGCTTCCGGGGCTTAGTGTCCCCGCGGCCCGGTCGTCGACCAGGCCTCCTGGTTGCTGGACTGATCAACCAGGCTGTTAGACGCGGCTGCTCGCAGCCTGACTTATGAGTCACAGCCTGGTTGATCAGGTATCAGTAGAAGAACTCCCAGAACCCCATCAACCAGGTATATGTGGGCCTGCGGGCCGCTCCAAGCAACAGCCCGGTGGACCAAACTCTCACAAGTCAGTTTGGGGAGTAGAAGAACTCCCAGAACCCCATCAATCAGGTATCAACCAGGTGCTACTAGTAACTTTTCCTATGGAGCACATTGTCAATCAGGTTTAGAAGTGATCCACTTGGTTACAGCATTAATTCATTCATTTGATTAGCATGTGCAAAATATCCCCGCTGATGAGCAGCGGTATTATCTTCCCTAATTATTAATTGTGCTGTATACAAAGGGAAAATGAATATAAATCCGAGATAATAAGTGCAGTTTGGTTACCCCAGATTATATATATTTTTTGTCACCGCCGTTTTCTGTGTCAATAGTTGTGTCGTAAGTTTTCTGTGGACGTGTGGGGGTAGACTATGACTTTGCTTGCCTAGGTCCGCACTATGTTCGACTTTGTAAATTGACTTATTAACAAAGTGTGTTAGGGTTCGAGATTCGCTTAGTAACTTCGCATGATATTAATTACACGGAGTGTACACGCTGACTGGTCGGTGACCATTAACATATACTTCTGTTTTTTTTTTCTGGGGACTAATGCGTACCATTAGGATAAATAGGTTGTGGTTGTGCATGGGTTGGCAGCTTTCCTTTTCAGTTGCAAAGAGAACCTAGCAGCTGGCAGCGATATACAGCATCACCAGGCCAAGTGTCATGCGCACTTTTTGTGGTATCCAAGTGTTGTTTTTGGGTAAGGGGGGGGGGGAGGGGTAAGTGTTTTGGTTATGCAATGTTTGGCTTTAAAGTTGCATTAACTTTGGATCCTCAAACTGCACCGCTCCAAGGATCTAACCCAAATAGTGTAGCGCTTTGTGTTTGACTAGATTAGGATTTTATGGTAGTACTGCATATCCCAGGATAGGTCTTACGTATGTGGTATATATGGTCCTCAATTATTCCTTTCTCACAGAGGTCACGACCTCTCCGTAAGGTGCAGTCGCACCTCCACAGATCTCCAGTATCAGCTCCAGTACCAGTATTGATACTGGTAATGGCTCCAAAGGGCCACCACTTACGGGCTATTCATGCCCGTGCCACCTTTTGGGTGGCTTAATCTTCATCCGTCAATCAATCCTTTCTCAGATTGTTAAAGGCCTTTCTTACGTCGTCCAACCTAGCTTATATCACTAGTGATATCCGTTTGATGTGGAGCTTTAAGTGACAGGTTGTGTGTGATAATTACCAAGTCTTTCTCTGCACAAATCCCAAAGGGAATTGGTTCGTTGAGTTTAGCATCCCGCTTCCAGCACCTAATTTCATTACTCTGCATTTTCTTTTGTTAAACTCTAGTATCTGACGGGAGCCGGTGGCTGAGCGGACAGAATACTGGACGCGTGATCCTGTGGTCCCGGGTTCGATCCCGGGCGCAGGCGAGAAACAACGGGCAGAGTTTCTTTCACCCTGATGCCCCTGTTACCTAGCAGTAAATAGGTGCCTGGGAGTTAGTCAGCTGTCACGGGCTGCTTCCTGGGGGTATGGGGGTGGAGGCCTTGTCGAAAACCGGGCCGCGGGGACACTAAGCCCCGAAATCACCTCAAGATAACCAAGATACCCCACTTTCAATTTCTTCAAGTTATCAGTCGCGTTTAGCTCAATTTCCATATTAATCCTCCGCATAATTAATGCATTACAAACATTGAGAGGAAGGAGTTCCTCTTCCTCCATTAATTCTCCTAAGTTCCTCCTTAAGAGGAAGGAGTTCCTCTCCTCTAGTATATGATGCTACGTTTATCATGGAGAGGATGGGCTCGAGTACTGACTCCAGCTACTGGGAACAAAAAGTTGCAAGTAGCACGGGGTATGGTGAGCCCGTAGTGGACTTACCTGGCACAGGAGCGGGGCAAGTAGCATGGGGTATGGTGAGCCCGTAGTAGACTTACCTGGCACAGGAGCGGGGCAAGTAGCACGGGATATGGT
>NC_091164.1:3506556-3511556 GCF_040958095.1 Procambarus clarkii
TTAGGGAGTGAGATCGTGCATGTATGTCAGTGTTTATAGACGACACACACACACACATAACTAACGAGGACTGTGAAAGACGAGAGACCTCTCTTGCAAGATGGTCCTCCGTCAGCAGATTTATAAATCCTTCCTAGCCTAGCCCACCCGAAAAGCTTGGCCTAAACCGACCCAATTCACATTGACCAAACTCAAGCTAATGTAGCCTATCCTAACGATATATATATATATATATATATATATATATATATATATGTCGTACCTAGTAGCCAGAACGCACTTCTCAGCCTACTATGCAAGGCCCGATTTGCCTAATAAGCCAAGTTTTCCTGAATTAATATATTTTCTCTAATTTTTTTCTTATGAAATGATAAATCTACCCATTTCATTATGTATGAGGTAAATTTTTTTTATTGGAGTTTAAATTAACGTAGATATATGACCAAACCTATCCAACCCTACCTAACCTAACCTAACCTATCTTTATAGGTTAGGTTAGGTTAGGTAGCCGAAAAAGTTAGGTTAGGTTAGGTTAGGTAGGTTAGGTAGTCGAAAAACAATTAATTCATGAAAACTTGGCTTATTAGGCAAATTGGGCCTTGCATAGTAGGCTGAGAAGTGAGTTCTGGCTACTAGGTACGACATATATATATATATATATATATATATATATATATATATATATATATATATATATATAGTATGAAAACAGTTGGCGTGGGGTATATATATATATATATAAATAGATTGCAATGGTGTAACTAGTCTCGAAAAATTGCCACTTGCTTAGCTAAATGAACTATGGGGTTCAGTTCCTGAACCCATTATGTGCCTCTGTAACCCTTTCCACCCCCACCGCCCACGGGATGGGGTATGGGGTGCATAATAAAGAAAGAATGAATCAATGGTGGGGAGCGTTGATGTTTGACCAGGTCCCGTCTTGAAGCATGGCGGCCAGCTGGGACGGCGCTGCCCTGGTCATCTCTTAGACTGGAAACAGTGTCTTGTTGTTGTTGTTGTTTTTAGATTCAGCTACTCGGGAGAAAAGTTCCAAGTAGCACGGGCTATGGAGAGCCCGTAGTGGATTTACCTGGCGCAGGAGCGGGGCAAGTAGCACGGGCTATGGTGATCCCGTAGTGGACTTACCTGGCGCAGGAGCGGGGCAAGTAGCACGGGCTATGGAGAGCCCGTAGTGGATTTACATGGCGCAGGAGCGGGGCAAGTAGCACGGGCTATGGTGAGCCCGTAGTGGACTTACCTCTGGACACAGTGTCGTGTGCTTGTGTATATATATATGTGTCAGGTTGGCTAGGCTTTGGATCGTTAGAGTTAGATCCAAAAGGGGTTGGATAAGAAGATGAGTGGATGGTAGATTCGATGGATGGATGAACTGGGGGAAATTCTTAATTCGATCAGTGGATAGTCACAATCAGTCCGGACGGCCACATCAGAGTTTCCTCTGAGGTTGAGGAATGGCGGAGGCTGGCTAGAGACGGTTTACATCTGTGGAAGGCAGGATAGAAGTTGTGGTGGGGGGTGAGGTGGCAGCGACCACACCACCTTGTGGATAGAGACACATGTGTAGCTGCCCCAGGGGGGGACAGGGGAAGATGGAGGGAGGGGGTCATGCACTGGTGTCAGGCTGTGATGGATTGTTTGTTCCTCCGACGTGTACTTCTATCCCTTCCACCCCCCCCCCCTCTTCCACGCCACTTTCCCCCCCTACACCTCCCGCCCCTCCCCCCCCCATACTCCCCCTTCCCCCCCCCCCCCCCTACTCCCCCCCAGGTACCCCTCACACGCCCCCACACTCTTTGGTGCCTTCGTGACCTGTTTTAACGAGTCCTGCCTCTTGCGGAAGATTGCGTGTATTTGCTGGGAATCGGGTTCAGTTCTCCTTTTGCCTGCGTGCCAGCCAAACTTCTCGTCGCGAATAATACATCGAATTTTGACGTCAAAAGTCCCAACGGACATAATATGTTAGACTGTAAATCATAGCGGCTCGCAAACATTCACGTTTTCTGTGTGTGAGTCGCTCGGTTAGGTTAGGGTGTTTTAATATGTCATTTTCTGCCCGTTGTGGTAACTTGAGAGGACGGCTGCCTCGTGTATATACACACACATGTGTGTGTGTATACTATTTGCATTTAATCTTAGTGCCTGCAGGATCACGCTGTTAGCTCTTGGACCCCGCCCTTCTAACCGTCGGTTGTCTAATATGTGTACTCACCTAATTGTGCTTGCGGAGGCTGAATTCGGATATTTGATCCCGCCTCTCGACGGTCAGTCAACTGGTGTACAGATTTCCGAGCCTATTGGACTACTTCAAGAGGAAACTAGATTTATTCCTTCAAGGAGTGCCGGACCAACCGGGCTGTGGTGGGTATGTGGGCCTGCTGGCCGCTCCAAGCAACAGCCTAGTGGACCAAACTCTCACAAGTCAAGCCTGGCCTCGGGCCGGGCTTGGGGAGTAGAAGAACTCCCAGAACCCCATCAACCAGGTATCAACCAGGACTATGTCATATCTACATATGAAGCAGTGTGTGGAGTCGGCCCCCACCACGTCATTGCCTAATGTATTCCATTTGTTAACTGCCCAGACACTGAAAACAATTATTTCTTGTGTCTCTGTGGCTCATTTTTCTTGTGTCTCTGTGGCTCATTTTTCTTGTGTCTCTGTGGCTCATTTTTCTTGTGTCTCTGTGGCTCATTTTTCTTGTGTCTCTGTGGCTCATTTTTCTTGTGTCTGTGGCTCATTTTTCTTGTCTCTGTGGCTCATTTTTCTTGTCTCTGTGGCTCATTTTTCTTGTGTCTCTGTGGCTCATTTGGGTACTCGGGTTCCACCTGTGACCCCTTGTGCGAGTACCGTCCGTGTCAAATAACGTCTTCGTCTACCCCTTTCAATTCCCCTGAGAATTTTGTACGTGTAACATCTTTAGTCGTGTGTCAGGATGCGTTGTACGACCAAAGACCACATTCACTCCAAACAGCTATACCACTTACGGGCTATTCATGCACGTGTCCATGTAGAACGGGCAATGGTGAGCCCGTAGTGGACTTACCTGGCACAGGGGCGGGGCTGTGGTGAGCCCGTAGTGGACTTACCTGGCACAGGGGCGGGGCTGTGGTGAGCCCGTAGTGGACTTACCTGGCACAGGGGCGGGGCTGTAACTCGGCCCTGTAGCAGGTAAGTCCACTTCCGACTCACCATAGCCCATGCTACTTGCAACTTTTTGCTCAGACTAGCTAAATATAAAACAACAACAACATTATTAGCCCAGCTGATCAAGTTTTTTTTTTTTTTTTTTTGAGGGGGATACATCCGCTCCACTTTCTCCATCCATTCCAAATTTGCTGGGCGTTAGTTGTGTTGCCCAGGAAGATACAAATAATAATTGTGTGTAGTTTATGTGAGTGTTTAAACTTTCCCCGCGTTCATTGGTGCTATTTTGAAACTGGGTTGAGAGGACAACCTGATGGAGATAAGTAGGGCGGATGTGTGTTTCCTGGGAGCAGAGACACGCCACACTCCAGTACTGGAGCGTTATACCTGCACTAGTTCCTGCTACATCTGCCCCACCTCTGAGGGAGGTGTCCAAGAACAGCTAAATATTGCGTTTCCTCGTTGGCATTGTCCATGGTGGGTTGTTTTTGTGGGATGGAGAGCGGTTGTGACACGTACAGGATGACGGAGGTAGCATCCCCCAGCGGTGATGGGGATGACTGGTCGCCGTGGAAGCCGTCGTCAGGTCTCCTTCGCCGCCTCGGTCGGGTCAGCTCCCGCTACACGCCGGGTGGACCTGGCACGGTGTGGTGGGCTGAGCGTAAGACGGTCGGCCGTGTCGCCTCTTCGGCAGTACTGGTTGCAGCGGAGGCTGGCGGTGACTTCGCCCATAGCCTGGTAGGTGCTTGCTTTACCTCCTTGTATATTAACTCTGAAGCAGCATTTTATTAAATCTCTCATTCTGAATGTAGTTTAACATGTAGTCGGTTTGCAAAGCTAATGACTCCCAGGGGGAAAAGTGCTAAAGGAAATAGAACAAGTTCAACAAGTCCTCCAAGGACCAGACGAAGTATTTGTCAGGGTTTTTACAAACTGGTAAGAGGGTCTATATTATATTACCTAGTTAGATCACTGTGTCCCCTACACAAACTCATTATTGTTACATAGCTATAGTTCTTGATACATTAGCTTTAAGAGCTTTGTGCATTTGTTAGTTCCTCCAAATCCGATTTAACTTTCATGGAAGGTTTATTGGGTAATTTGTGTATATAATTGTGCTCTCTCGCACTCTAGGATGGGATGGTAGCTACACAGATGTAATATGGAATTTATTGTCGCTGCCTAAAATCACAATTTTTTTTACTATACATTCTATACGCATTCCATGGGGCTGTAGTGGGTCCCCATACCCATCCTGTGGGCGGTAGTGGATCCCGATACCCATCCCGTGGGCGGTAGTGGATCCCCATACCCATCCCGTGGGCGGTGGTGGACCCCATACCCATCCCGTGGGCGGTAGTGGATCCCCATACCCATCCCGTGGGCGGTAGTGGATCCCCATACCCATCCCGTGGGCGGCGGTGGATCCCCATACCCATCCCGTGGGCGGCGGTGGACCCCATACCCATCCCGTGGGCGGCGGTGGACCCCATACCCATCCCGTGGGCGGCGGTGGACCCCATACCCATCCCGTGGGCGGCGGTGGACCCCATACCCATCCCGTGGGCGTCGGGGTTAAGGTTATAGAAGCACATAATGGGCTCGGGAACTGAACCACAGGCAACACATACCTAATATCCAACCCGTCCTCGACTCGATTCCATTCCACCCAGCAGTCGACCCCACAGACGCATTCATAAATTTGTACATGCTGTTCCTTCAAAAACGGAATTTTCTCAAATATAAATTAATATTATAATATATTAGCATATTGTGCATATATAGACATAAGTTAGGTGTTTAGGTTCTGTTGGCGATTATTTGTGTTGTCACGTTG